>NC_053490.1:85851285-86038785 GCF_905171775.1 Rana temporaria
GGGGCTGTAGTCCTGAGCCCTCTGGAAGGCACAGGAGTCCTTGTACAGCTGGGCAGGAGGGTAGTACTGATCCTCGGCGTTCATGGCTCCGGCAATGAGCTCGGCACTGCTTAGGTGACAGGTAAGCTCACCTGCAAGTCTCATGTGATTTGGTGATGAGCATCGGGGAGGCGTGGCTAGGTGGAGAGAAGTCACACTCATCGCCTCCCTCCACTATACTGAGAGCTGGAACAGGACTGTGCCCCGATCACCTGGGGGACACCAAGGACAGGGACACCCAGAGGGCTGGGCAGGGTGGAAGATTGGCAGGATGGAAGATTATTGGGATGGAAGATTGTCAGGATGGAAGATTTTTGGGATGGAAGATTGTCAAGATGGAAGATTATCAGGATGGGAGATTATCAGGATGGGAGATTGTCAGTATGGGAGATTGTCAGGATGGAAGATTATCAGGATGGAAGATTATCAGGATGGAAGATTATTAGGATGGAAGATTATAAGGATGGGAGATTATCAGGATGGGAGATCAGATTATCAGGATATAAGATTATTAGGATGGAAGATTATTAGGATGGAAGATTATAAGGATGGGAGATTATCAGGATGAGAGATTGTCAGGATGGAAGATTGTCAGGATGGAAGATTATTAGGATGGGAGATTGTCAGGATGGAAGATTATTAGGATGAAAAATGATCAGGATGGGAGATTGTCAGGATGGGAGATTGTCAGGATGGGAGATTGTCAGGATGGAAGATTATGAGAATGGGAGATTGTCAGGAATGGATGAAAGATTATTAGGATGAAAAACTATAAGGATGGAAGATTGTCAGAATGGAAGATTATTATGATGGGAAATTATCATGATGGAAGATTATTAGGATGGAATATTATCAGGATGTAAGATTGTCAGGATGGAAGATTGTCCCGATGGAAGATTATTAGGATGAAAAATGATCAGGTGGAAGATTGTTAGGATAGAAGATTTCCAGGATGGAAGATTGTCAGGATGAAAGATTATTATGATGGAAAAATAACAGGATGGAAGATTGTCAGGGTGGAAGATTATCAGGTTGGAAAATTATCAGGATGGAATATTATTAGGATGGAAAATTATCAGGATAGAAGATTATCAGGGTGGAAGATTGTCAGGATGGAAGATTATCAGGATGGAAGATTGTCAGGATGGAAGATTATCAGGATGAAAGATTATTAGAATGGAAGATTATCAGGATGGAAGATTGTCAGTAAGTAAGGATGTCAGCACAAAGGAATGTCAGGATGGAACTGGAAGATTATCAGAACTAAATATTGTCAGGAAGGAAATGGAATATTATTAGAATTAAAGATTGTAAGGTAGGAAGGTTGTCAGGATGGAAGAACGTGAGAATGGAAGATTATTAGGAATGAAAATTCTCAGGATGTAAGATTACCAGGTTGGAAGATTATTAGAATAGAATATTATCAGCATGGAAGATGGTCAGGAAGGAAGGACCGGATGTCAACATGAAGGAATTTCAGGATGGACCTGGAAGATTATCAGAACTCATGATGTTTGTCAGGAAAGATGTTGTCAGGATGGAAAATTGTCAGGATGGAAGGTTTTCCTATTGGAAGATTATTGGGATGGAAGATTATCAGGATGAAAGACTGTCAGGATGGAAGATTATCAGGTTGGAAGATTATTAGGATGGAGGATTATCTGGACAGAAGTCTGTTCAGATGGAAGATTATCAAGATGAAAGATTGTCAAAATAGAAGATTATCAATATGGAAGTCGTTCAGGATGGAAGATTATCTGAACGTAATATTATCAGAAAGTACGATTTTCAGGATTGAAAATTGTCAGGCTGGAAAATAATCACAAACAAAGATTGTTAGAATTAAAAATATCAGGATGGAAGATTGTCAGGAAGGAAGGATGTCAGCATGGAAGAATGTCAGAAAGGATGGATGTCAGCATGGAAGAATGTCAGGAAGGAAGGATGTCAGCATGGAAGAATGTCAGGAAGGAAGGTTATGAGGTTGGAACATTATTAGGATGGAAGATTATCTGGGTAGAAGACTGTTCATATGGAAGATTATCAAGATGGAAGTTTGCCAGGATGGAAGATTATCAGGATGCAATATTATTAGGATATTATTAGGAAAGTAGATTATCAGGGAAGAAGATTTTCTGGATCAAAATTTGTCAGGCTGGAAGATTGTCAAGATAGAGGATTACATAGGAAGCCTTGGCTGATTGTGCCCTTCCATTTATTTGGAGGAACTTGTGAATGAAATCTCTGTTCAGTGAAATAGATGGATGATGTTACTCGAGTTAAAATAAAGTAATCCTGCCATGAGAGACCTCGGCTGACCTCTCCTGGAAATGCTAGTTGCTTGGCTGTCATATCGATCATTTCTAATCATGCGTTTTATTTTTTTGCATCACTGGCTCCAAAACAATATTAAAATTAAGACTTTTCTCCAACGTTCCCGATCTGCATACTTATTCTGGGTATGTGACATTAATTACAACCAGCAGGACAGCATACCAACCAATCAACTAGCATTTCCAGAAGGAGGTCAGGACACTGATCTTCCCAGTGAAGAGCTGTGAAGGGGGGCGTGTCAGCACCAGTCAGACGATTGGAGGACAGGCTGTGCTCCCACTACAGCCAGAAAACTGACCACATTAGAAAGAAGGTTCACTTCTGACAAGTTTGCCTGACACCAAGAGATAAAACAGTAACAAGGGAGGAAGCTCCAGCACACAGCCAGTGATTGACAGCCTCAGCTTTGTTCCTGTGTCCTGTGTGGAGGGGGGGGGGGTGTCCCTTACCTCCAATCAGCTCTCAGAGCTCTCCTCACTGAGCACTACAGTGTGTAATTTCAGCTCCCCACACCCTGCTTTCTGAAATTTCAGACAAGATGTATGAATTCTCCACTTTGAACAGCTGTAGAGGAGAATGGGCTGCAGATAAACAGGTTCTAAGAAGATTTGTATCCTCTCCATATATTACTTGGGGCTGGTCACTTTACTGGAAATATAATAAGGTTTACAGCCACTTTAAAGTGGAGTTCCACCCATAAATATAACAGTAGTTTTAAAAAAATGTCATTAGTCCTTTAAGATTTTTTTTTTTTTTTTTAGATGCCTTCAAAGTGTTGTTGCTAGGCAGAATAGTTAATCTTCCCTCTTCCTGCACCTAGGTGCTTAATGCTTCCTAACCTACACCACACAGACTCCTGGGAATGTAGTGGGTGTAACTTTCCAGGAGTCTGTGCACTCCCCAGTCTCGAAGAATCATGTGACTTGGACAGTACAGGTGCTGAAACCTGATCTGAAACCTATTACACTGCTTGTGCAGCACTAAGCATGTGCGAGATCTGCAAGGCTGAAATCCAGGAAGTCATACAGTCTGGCTTCATGATGCCCACACTTAAGATGGCCCCAGTCAATTTCTATTTTATAAAGTGTCTAAATGCTGTAACAACCTAACAAAACGGACCTTAGTTTACAGGCCAATTTAACTAGAATACATTAAGCTTGTGTATTACAGGGGTATTTATATTTAAAAAGTGAAATTGTGGCCGGAATTTCCGCTTTAAAGTACATGTGAACCCTTACTTTGTAAAACCCATTCAATGTAAGATAAAAATAAAAGGCAAAATGTTTGTGTATATACTGCATAATATATATATATTCTTTTTATATAAGTGATCACATAATCTCTGTTCTCAGCTGCATAAGGGGCTTGGAGAATTGTGGGTGGAAACTACAGGGGGCATGTCAGCAAGAGGCAGAGAAAGAGCAGGACACTGATCTTCACAGTGAAGAGATGTGAAGGGGGGCGTGTCAGCACCAGTCTTACCATTGGAGGACAGGCTGTGCTCCCACTACAGCCAAAAAACTGACCACATTACGAAGAAGGTGGTTCTATGCCTACCGTGGTCAGTTTGAAATATAAAGCAGGGGGACTAGCAGGATAACCAGGAATTTCACACAAAGGAAGCAATGCAAAGAGAACAGGATAATTTTTACATGGTACAACAGACACCTAACAGGTATATGAAATGTTGGGCTAACAAACACTTTAACTGCTTGCCGACCAGCCACCGCAGTTATACGGTGGCAGGTCGGCAAGGCTGCACGAGATCACGTAGCTATACGTTATCTCGCGAATCAGCCAATAGGGGCGCTTGCGCGCCGCCGGAGGCACGCGCCCCTCGCTCGCCCCTGGTCCCGACGCGCGTGCCCGGCGTGCGCGATCACCGCTGGCCACCTGCGATCGCTCGTTACAGAGCGAGAACCGGGAGCTGTGTATTTAAACACACAGCTCCCACTCCTGTCAGGGGGAGAAATGCCTGACCGTCTGTTCATACAATGTATGAACAGCGATCAGTAATTTCCCCAAGTCAGTCCACCCCCCCTTCAGTTAGAACACACTTAGGGAAAATAATTAACCCCTTCCTCGCCCCCTAGTGTTAACCCCTTCCCTGCCAGTGGCATTTTTATAGTAATCAATGCATTTTTATAGCATTGATCGCTATAAAAATGACAATGGTCCCAGAAATGTGTCAAAAGTGTCCAAAGTGTCCGCCATAAGGTCGCAGTAGCGATAAAAATCACTGATCGCTGCCATTACTAGTAAAAAAAAAATATTAATAAAAATGCCATAAAACTATGCCCTATTTTGTAGACGCTATAACTTTTGCGCAAACCAATCAATAAACGCTTATTGCGATATTTTTTTACAATAAATATGTAGACGAATACGTATCGGCCTAAACCGAGGAAAAAATAGTTTTTTTATATATTTTTGGGGATATTTATTATAGCAAAAAGTAGAAAATATTCATTTTTTTTCAAAATTGTCGCTCTATTTTTGTTTATAGCGCAAAAAATAAAAACTGCAGAGGTGATCAAATACCACCAAAAGAAAGCTCTATTTGTGGGAAAAAAGGAACACCAATTTTGTTTGGGAGCCACATCGCACGACCGCGCAATTGTCAGTTAAAGCGACGCAGTGCCGAATCGCAAAAAGTGGCCAGCAATATGGTCCGCGACTGAAGTGGTTAACACATAGGCATTTTAAAGTGTAACTCCACTTTTGTTGAGAATGTTTTTTTCACTCCTGGGTGATCTATGTACATTGCAAGGATTATAACAACCTTTGTTGCAGATTCCTATATTTTGTTATTCTGAAGTAATCCAGGTGTGTTTGTCTGTGCCTCTGTACAGAGTGGGTCTAATGGGAGTGGTTTCATAATTAACTGTCAGGTGCGCAGCTGCAGGGTACTAATGAAGAAATCTGATGGGCCTGCATCCCTTTAGACTTGTTCCTATTGAAAGTATCTCTCCAAAAATGACATTTTTGTTGCAGGAGATGCCTGAAATCTGACTTATATCTTAGGTAGACTTCTGGGAAAATTGGTGAGCCAATCACACAAGCAGGAAATTATGTTTCTGGGGAGTGGTCAGTACACATTCTGTGTACAGAACAATTCCAGGTGGCCATATTGCAATGTATTCTCAGAAAATTACAGTGGCTGCAGATTTTTTCATTTTTTCATTATTTGCAATTTTTTCCCCCACAAAAGTGGAGTTACCCTTTAACTATTTATTAAAACAAATCTATTGTTAGAAAAGTTTTGTTTTTTGGCGGTGGTTCAGTTATCCTGACTGGGTGTCATCACGGTGATCGGTGGTGCGGCATGTCAGTCTGACACATAGCTACACCGATCTTGGTAAAGAGCCTCTGACAGAGGCTTTTTACCACATGATCAGCTGTGCCCAATCACGGCTGATCACGATGTAAACAGGAAGAGCCATTGATTGGCTTTTCCTCACTCGTGTCTGACAGACGCGAGTAGAGGAGAGCCGACCAGCTGCTCTCCTGACAGGGGGGTCTGTGCTGATAGTTTATCAGCGCAGCCCCCCCCATTGGATGCCCGCCTAGAACCACCGGGATGGCCATCACACTGGACCACCAGGTATGCCACCCTAGACCACCAGGGAAATGCCAATCAGTGCCCAGGCAGTTGCCAAAAAGTGCCCAGACAGCTGCCAATCAGTGCCCATCCCCAATGCCTGCCAGTGACATTAGTGATGCCTATGAGTGCCATCTATCAGTGCCGCATACCAGTGCCCATCAGTGCCATGTATCAGTGCCCAGCAGGGCCACCTATCAGTGCCCATCAGTGCCGCCTATCAGTGCCACTCATAAGTACCCATCAGGGCAGCCTTTCAGTGCCCATCGGTGTCGCCTATCACTGCCCACCAGTGCCACCCATGAGTGTCCATCAGTGCTACCTATCAATGCCCATCAGTGCTGCATATCAGTGCCACCCATCAGTGCCGCCTACCAGTGCCCATCATCAATGGCCACCAATGCCACCTCATCGGTGCCACCTTATCAGTGCCCGTCAGTGCCGCCTTATCAGTGCCCATCAGTGAAGGAGAAAACGTACTTATTTACAAAATTTTATAACAGAAACAAAAGAAAACGTTTTTTTTTTTCAAATTTTCAGACTTTTTTTATTTGTTTAGCAACAAATAAAAACCGTAGAGGTGATCAAATACCACCAAAAGAAAGCTCTATTTGTGGGAATAAAATGATAAAAATGGGTACAGTGTAGCATGACCGCGCAATTTTCATTTAAATAGCAACAGCGCTGAAAGCTGAAAATTGGCTTGGGCCGGAAGGGGGTGTAAGTGCCTGGTATTGAAGTGGTTAAAGAATAAATACCAGCAGTCAGAATATTGGTGAAAACCTAAAATGATGCAAGCTTCTACAGCAAATTCTATCTGAACTGTACTATAGGCAAAAGGTGGTAAACAATACACAAAATTGAGCCTAATAAAATACAGGTGGTTCTCAAAAAATTAGCATATTGTGATAAAGTTCATTATTTTCTCTAATGTACTGATAAACATTAGACTTTCATATATTTTAGATTCATTACACACAACTGAAGTAGTTCAAGCCTTTTTATTGTTTTAATATTGATGATCTTGGCATACAGCTCATGAAAACCCAAAATTCCTATCTCAAAAAATTAGCATATCATGAAAAAGTTCTCTAAACGAGCTCTTAACCTAATTATCTGAATCAACTAATTAACTCTAAACACCTGCAAAAGATTCCTGAGGCTTTTAAAAACTCCCAGCCTGGTTCATTACTCAAGTCAGGTCGGCAATCATGGGTAAGACTGCCGACCTGACTGCTGTCCAGAAGGCCATCATTGACACCCTCAAGCAAGAGGGTAAGACACAGAAAGAAATTTCTGAACGAATAGGCTGTTCCCAGAGTGCTGTATCAAGGCACCTCAGTGGGAAGTCTGTGGGAAGGAAAAAGTGTGGCAGAAAACGCTGCACAACGAGAAGAGGTGACCGGACCCTGAGGAAGATTGTGGAGAAGGACTGATTCCAGACCTTGGGGGACCTGCGGAGGCAGTGGACTGAGTCTGGAGTAGAAACATCCAGAGCCACCGTGTACAGGCGTGTGCAGGAAATGGGCTACAAGTGCCGCATTCCCCAGGTCAAGCCACTTTTGAACCAGAAACAGCGGCAGAAGCGCCTGACCTGGGCTACAGAGAAGCAACATTGGACTGTTGCTCAGTGGTCCAAAGTACTTTTTTCGGATGAAAGCAAATTTTGCATGTCATTCGGTAATCAAGGTGCCAGAGTCTGGAGGAAGACTGGGGAGAGGGAAATGCCAAAATGCCTGAAGTCCAGTGTCAAGTACCCACAGTCAGTGATGGTCTGGGGTGCCATGTCAGCTGCTGGTGTTGGTCCACTGTGTTTTATCAAGGGCAGGGTGAATGCAGCTAGCTATCAGGAGATTTTGGAGCACTTCATGCTTCCATCTGCTGAAAAGCTTTATGGAGATGAAGATTTCATTTTTCAGCACGACCTGGCACCTGCTCACAGTGCCAAAACCACTGGTAAATGGTTTACTGACCATGGTATTACTGTGCTCAATTGGCCTGCCAACTCTCCTGACCTGAACCCCATAGAGAATCTGTGGGATATTGGGAAGAGAAAGTTGAGAGACGCAAGACCCAACACTCTGGATGAGCTTAAGGCCGCTACCGAAGCATCCTGGGCCTCCATAACACCTCAGCAGTGCCACAGGCTGATTGCCTCCATGCCACGCCGCATTGAAGCAGTCATTTCTGCAAAAGGATTCCCGACCAAGTATTGAGTGCATAACTAAACATAATTATTTGAAGGTTGACTTTTTTTTTTATTAAAAACACTTTTCTTTTATTGGTCGGATGAAATATGCTAATTTTTTGAGATAGGAATTTTGGGTTTTCATGAGCTGTATGCCAAAAATCATCAATATTAAAACAATAAAAGGCTTGAACTACTTCAGTTGTGTGTAATGAATCTAAAATATATGAAAGTCTAATGTTTATCAGTACATTACAGAAAATAATGAACTTTATCACAATATGCTAATTTTTTGAGAACCACCTGCAGATTATTCACCTCAGTCCAGTGATAAGAGCCAGCCTGTATGGGGCTCTTTATACCAAATACACAATTGTAGGATAGTTTTTTGTAACATTATTAAACTGCGAGAACCTTTTAAAAGACTGCTTGTTATTTATTATCGGATATAAAATACTGGATTTCCAGGCTATCCTTTGACCAAAAGTTGAAAGATTATATTTTTACAAAAACTAATCTCAGCCTCATTTCACTCCCACAAACCATGGAAGCTAGGACATGAAAATCTCCCCGAACCCCACACTCCAGAACAACATTGTATCTCCATAAAATGAATTAATTCTGCATATGTAAGCCACATAAAAACATATGTTGTGAACTTTGCCCTTCCAAATCTGACCATACATCTAATAATAACTGACCAATCAGTGATAGATTATTGGAAATAATAATTTTACACAATAAATGAATAAAAGGATTTATTCAACTTATTCAAAACATTTATTTACAATGAAAACAGGGCTAAACATTCCCTTACAATGAAATGCAGAGCCTGGTTTCCTGGGTCGATGAGGGGCAGAAGAGCCTGGTATCCTGGGCGAGAGGGGCATAAGAGTCTGGTATCGCTGGCCAAAAAAGTGCAGAAGAGTTTGGTATCCTGGGGACAATGACGCTGAAGAAGAGCATGGTATCCCTGTGAAAAATAAAGGGCAGAAGAGCCTGGTATCCCTGGGCACAATAAGGGGCAGATGAGCCTGGTAACCCTGGGGACAATAAGGGGCAGAGGAGTCAGGTATCCTTGGTCAATAGAATACAGAAGAGTTTGGTATCCTGGGACAATGAGGGGCAGAAGAGCCTGATATTCTGGAGACAACAAGGGGCAGAAGAGTCTGGTATTCTGAATAGGGTTGTGCGAACCCGAACTGTAAAGTTCGGGTTCGTACCAAATTTTTGGATTTTTGGTACCCGGACCCGAACCTGAACAATTTGCTGTAAGTTCGGGTTTGGTGTTCGGCAATGTAATGGCGCGCTGCAGGGCAGCCAATCAACATTTGTTTAACTTGTCGTGTGACCTAGAAGCCATCACAGCCATGCCTACTAATGACATGGCTGTGATTGGCCAGTGCAGCAAGTGACCCGCCTCTATATAAGCTAAAGGCACACAGCACAGCACGTCACTCTGCTTTAGATAGTGTAGGGAAAGGCTGCTGCTCTGAGGGAGAGAATTAGATAGGAGTCAGACTGTCCTGCTTCAGAAATCAAATTACTCAGCGATCTACATATGTGCAAGTCACTCTGCTTTAGATACTTTAGGGAAAGCTTCCTGCCTGGTTTTGCTTTTAGGGAGAGAAATAGATAGGAGTCAGTCCTGCTTCAGAAATCAAATTAGACCAGCACTGCATATGTTCCTGTGAGATACACCCTTTAGATACTTTTCTTCTATTGTGCTATTCAAAAAACATCCATTTAGGGGAAAAAAATTTTTTTTGCAGTGTTTCCTCCAGTGTTTGCAGTGTTTCCTTCAGTGTTTGCAGTGTTTCCTCCCTATCTGTACGTGTGAGATAAACGCTATAGCTACTGTTCTTCTATTTTGCTATTCAAAAAACACCCATTTAGGGAAAAAAATATATATTTTGCAGTGTTTCCTCCAGTGTTTGCAGTGTTTCCTCCATATATGTACGTGTGAGATAAACACTTTAGCTACTGTTCTTCTATTTTGCTATTCAAAAAACATCCATTTAGGGAAAAAAAAATTGTAGTGCTTCCATCATATCTGTAAGTGTGAGATACACCCTTTAGATACTTTTCTTCTATTGTGCTATTCAAAAAACACCCATTTAGGGCAAAAAAAATATATTTTGCAGTGTTTCCTCCAGTGTTTTGCAGTGTTTGCAGTCAAGTTCGGGTCCGGAACCCGGACTTTTTCCCGAAGTTTGGCCGAACCCGTCGAACCCAAACATCCAGGTGTCTGCTCAACTCTAATTCTGAAGACAAGGAGGGGCAGAAGAGCCTGGTATTCTGCAGACAATGAGGGGCAGAAGAGCCTGGTATTCTGCAGACAATGAGGGGCAGAAGAGTCAGGTATCCTTGGTCAATAAAATGCAGAAGAGTTTGGTATCCTGGGACAATGAGGGGCAGAAGAGCCTGGTATTCTGCAGACAATGAGGGGCAGAAGAGTCAGGTATCCTTGGTCAATAAAATGCAGAAGAGTTTGGTATCCTGGGACAATGAGGGGCAGAAGAGCCTGATATTTTGGAGACAACGAGGGGCAGAAGAGTCTGGTATTCTGGAGACATGGAGGGGCAGAAGAGTCAGGTATCCTTGGTCAATAAAATGCAGAAGAATTTGGTATCCTGGGACAATGAGGGGCAGAAGAGCCTGATATTCTGGAGACAACAAGGGGCAGAAGAGTCTGGTGTCTGGGGTCATGAAGGTACTAAATGACCTGGTGTCCTCAGTCAGTACGGCACAGAAGAGCTTTGTGTCCTGGGTTTAGTGAGATACAGAAAAGCATGGAGGACACAATGAGGCACAGAATAATGTGGTAGACTGGGTCAGTGAGGTGTAGAAGAACCTTGTGTCCTGGATCCATAGGGTGAACATAGCTTGATGTCCTGGGACTGTAAAGAGCAGGGAAGTGTGGTGTCCTTGTTAGTGAGGTGCAGAGAAGCCTTATGTCTAGGATCAGTATGGTGCAAAAGAGCATAGGGGGGCTCGTGTCCTGGATCAGTATGGTGCAAAAGAGCCTAGGGAATGGGTCAGTGAAATGCAAGAGAGCCTGGGGTCCTGAGTCAGTAAGATGCAGAGGAGTCTGGTGTCCCAGGCTAATGAACTGCAGAAAAGCCTGGTATACTGACTAAAGCTGGTCAATAATGAGTTGAAAGCCATATGTTCTGTTGATTGAAACATGAAAACAGCTCATATGATTGTGCCATCATTTGTAAAAAAGAAATCTAGTATATTAGATCGAGCACTTTTGATTGAAGCACGAAAATTGTGTGTCACAGACAGTTGGCACACTAATGATGTGAAAAGCGAACGATTCAACCATCTACAAGAATTGGGTTTTTGAAGAGACTATTGCACTGGATGACATGCTTTGGAGGAGTCAAGATGACATAAAAAATTAGATGATTTCACAGAAAGGGTTATTGCATTTCGTAAATTATAATGTGGCTATGATATGTGGCCTTTTGTAAAGGATATATATTTGTTGAATTTAGTTTATGGGTATGCAAAAAAAATAAAAATAAACCAAAAACAGATAATATGATAATGTAACCTAATTAAAGTATCTAGTCAGCAGGAAGCCAGGGATTACAGATTTTTCAGATTCTTTTTACTTGCTGTAAGTAGTTTTATAATTCAGTGACATTTTGCTTTACCAAACATGAGGAAAGAATAGATCAGTGTAAAGTCCCATGGGCAAAATGCCAGGTGACGTTGTCCAGTTCAATAAAAACTGGCCAACATCCGGCCCGTGTGTGTGGCAGCTGGTCTGACAGAAGCCAGCCATTTTTACCTTGTGTGCATAACAGTATACAAGTCAATTATTGTGAATGCATACCTCCCAACTTTTTGAGATGGGAATGAGGGACACCTATCAGCAAAAGTATGCAGGCATAGGACACACTCCTTGCCACGCCCCCTTAAAGGAGAATTGTACAAAAAAACAAGATTGGTTAAACCCACAAGTGCTTTTTACCACTGCTATTCCTTTATATTGGCTTTTGGAATTTACAAATGCAGCAATTTAGAAGCCATATGAAAGGTTTAGCGCTGGAAAACACTTTTTGATCGATAAAAAGTGCATTTTATTTACAACTATATAGATCAGACCATAATAAGGGACAAATCAGGAGGAATAAGGGACAGAGGCACATTGCTCCAAATCAGGGACAGTCCCTCAAAATCAAATACATTTGGGAGTGTCCAGATACCTTGATCCCCGGTGGTTTGTCGAGACCCTTTTGGATCGCCAGCCTCTCATTGGCTCTCCTCAGGTGGACTCCCCACCGAACAGCTATACCACTTGGGATCTTTAGGATTGGGAACCCAGTCGACTACTGGGCTCCCTGCCACAGCTCAAATGTTCCGGACCAACATGGTCCCGGAACCAGGAACACCCCATGGCACGCACACCCCGGCCCGGTAGCCCATAACGCCAGGGCGCTGTGGTGCAGTCACCCAAAAGGTGGGTGCCGCACTCCGAAGAAGAAGACCCAGAACAATAGCATCCGCCCCATAAATACCTTCCCCCAGCATGCACAGCGAAGCTCAACCCTCCTGATTGGCTGCTGGGGAGGAGCACCCAAACCTTCACTTCACTGCTGCCACCTACCATCCTGGGGTGGGAAGAGCACCCCAGGAACAACAGAATGAGCCCACAGCACAGCCAAGCTGAGACAGAGACCTAAGTTTGAACACATTAACTGGATCAGAGCTCAATTAACACTCTGATCTCCCTCTAAATTTGAATAGCACCGGTACTTTGAAGTAACCAGGCACTACATATGTAAAAACAGGGCAGCCATCACAAATTTTGGGGCTCCTTAAACAGCTTTAGGCAGGGCAGAGAACCGGGGGGGGGGGAGGTGCTGACAAAAAAAAAAATCTCTTCTCTCCTGATGCAAGATAATAAGGCCCCTTACAGGTGTAATGCAAAAAATAAATAGTAGAAGTAAAAGAAAACCCCAGAAAAGTAAAAAAAAAAAGGGAGTTTTTCCAATGGGCATACTATTTCCGGTGACCTGGGGGTCCCCAAAGAATTCCCTTAATTTGCATGTATTTCTTCACACTTCCTGTTAGGCTATGGGACAGGAAGTGAAGGTCAATCTCTCCAATGGGACACAGATGGTGAAAAAAAATCTTACAGGGATTATAACTTGCTCTATTCAAAATGAAAAAAAATCCCTTTAATTCCGCTTGCTGACCAGCCATCGCAGTTGTACTGCGGCAAGTTGGCTCAGCTGAGGAGGCCACGAGGATGGTGAGCAGTGACAGTGCATGCATCAGTGAGACTGTCCCTCTTATTCACCTGTTGGAGCACACGCTGCGTGGAATAATGGACAGGGCCCTTGAGGCAGAACAGAGGGAGGAAGAGGAGGACTTCCTTACCTCTCAAGGCCCCCTTTATCCAGACAGTGTTCCTGCTTACCCGCCTATCACACAGAAGGAGGAGGAGGAGGATTGTGTCAGCATGGAGGTGGAGCCTAGCACTCAGCATCAGCAGCAGTCTTCAAGGGATCAATTACAATCCCAAGGAACCCATGGACTTGTACATGGCTGGGATGAGGTGGCTGCGGATCATGTCATCCTCAGTGACCCAGAGGACTCTGCACCGAATGCCTCAGCAAACCTACGTTCTATGGCTTCCCTGATCCTGCAAAGCCTGCGAAAGGATCCTCGTATTCGTGCTATCAAGGAGAGGGATCATTACTGGCTGGCAACCCTCCTTGATCCATGTTACAAGAGTAGGGTTGCGGACCTTATCTTGCTGGCACAGAGGGAGCAGAAGATGAAACATCTTCGGGAGGCGTTGCAGAAAGGTCTGTGCAACGCATTCCCAGATACTGGGAGGTTACAAAATCCTGGTCCTAGACAACGTGTTGCTGAGGCTTTGGTCAGTCACAGAAGGAGCGGTGGAGAAGGTGGCCATCTGACCGATGCATTCAGACAATTTTTTTTAGTCTGCAGCCCCAAGATATGACCGGTTCCAGCAACCATCGCCAGCGTCTGTTTTACATGGTGCGGGAATACCTAGGGGCAAGATCAGACTTGGACACCTTTCCCACCGAAAATCCTCTGGCTTACTGGGTCTTGAGGATGGATCACTGGCCAGAGCTTGCACAGTACGCAATTGAGCTACTGGCTTGTCCTGCATCCAGAGTTCTTTCAGAACGCACATTCAGTGCTGCTGGAGGCTTTGTAACCGATCAAAGGGTGTGCCTCTCCACCGACTCGGTCGATCGACTGACCTTCATAAAAATAAATCAGGCTTGGATCACCACCAGCTACCAAACATCTGATGCTGATGTAACTGAATAATTTTTTTTCTAAATGTCAGATCCCTTCAAGACTGCCTATGCTGATGCTGAGTGACTATCCTGTTATGCTGAGTGACTATCCTTTTCCTCCTCAATGATCATGCTAATAGCTTGTAAGAACATTTTTGGTTCTGGGCACCGCCACCAGTGGCTAAGGCCCAATTTTTCTGCCCCTGTTTAACAGGGGCGTGTAATTACAATTTTTGATGCAATACTTTGCAGCGGGCTCATTCCTGCGCTCCAAATAGAGTATCTATGAGGGATTGCAGTGTTGTGGCATCAGCACCACCACCAACACCAACAGGGGCATGTAATTACAATTCTTGATCTAAAATTTCACAGCAGGGCCCATTCCTGTGCCCACCAAGAGTAACTGTGAGGGCTTACAGAGTTGTGGCACCAGCACCACCACCACCAACAAAGGCCCAATTTTTCTGCCCCTTTTCAACAGGGGCATGTAATTACAATTCTTGATCTAATATTTCACAGCAGGGTGTTCCAGCGCCCACCAAGACTAACTGTGAGGGCTTACAGTGTTGTGGCAACACCAATACCTAGGGCCCAAATTTATGCAGAGTATATACGGCAGGCCCCTACTTTCAAACATCCAACTTACAAACGACTTACAGGAGACAACAGGAAGTGAGAGCAAATATACCCCTAGGAAGGGAAATTCTCTTCTGTAAGAGGTGTCTCCTGTCCACTGATGCTTTATCACCAATCCTTGTTTCAGTAAAAAACCCAAATTTTCTAAAAATCATTTGTCATTGGGACAGAAAGTGAATTGCAATCTTCTGAACAGATGCACACAGACAGAAAAACAAATGTTACAGGGGTGATATCCCTTCTCTATGTTTTCAGAAAAGCTTAAAAATAGATTTTATGGCTTTATGGCTTTAAAAAAGTACCAGTTCACAATTACAAACAGATTCTACTTAACAACAAACCTACAGTGCCTGTCTTGTTTGCATCGCCTGTATACTGCTGTTCAAAGTATATAGGGCCAAAGGGGCTTATAATGACCTGGGGGGAGGGGGGCGGGGAAACCCTTGCTATTTTTCTCAATGATTTTCATCCATATTGCAGGGACCAGACATTACATTAAAGCCACAAGCAGTTTTAAATTACTTTTTTCTTATAGTAATCTCATTTTGTGCAGGGACAGTTCTAAACACGTGCCACTTCACAGGCATACTATAGACACCCAGCAGGTACGATATTTAAAGGAATTTTTCATTTTTTTTCACTTTAAGCATCATTAAAATCACTGCTCCAGAAAAAACAACACAACTTTTTTTACATTGATACATGTTCCCTGGGGCAAGACCCGGGTTCTCAAACCCGTTTTACGACAATAACTTGCATATTAGGCTTTAAAATGAGCACTTTTGAATTTGAACGTTCGAGTCCCATAGTCAATGGGGTTCTAAATGTTCACGCAAACGTTCCGTCCGTTCGAAGGTTCTGGTGCAAACCGAATGGGGGGGGGGGGTGTTGGGCTCATCCCTAATTACTAGTAAAAAAAAGTAAAATAATAAAAATGCCATAAATCTATCCCCTATTTTGTAGATGCAATAACCTTTGCGCAAACCAATCAATATACGCTAATTGTTTTTTTTTTTACCAAAAATATGTAGCAGAATACATATTGGCCTAAACTGAGGAAGATATTCCCTTTTTGTACATTTTTTTTGGTATTTATTAAAGCAAAAAGTAAAAAATATATATATATTTTTTTTCAAAATTGTCGCTCTTTTGTCTCTGTTTGTAGCTCATAAAAAAAAAATCATAGAGGTGATCAAATACCACCTAAAGAAATCTCTATTTGTACGAAAAAAAAGGACATCAAATTTGTTTGGGTACAGCATCGCACGACCACGCAATTGTCAGTTAAAGCGTTGCAGTGCTGTATCGCAACACATGGCCTGGTCAGGAAGTGGGTAAATCCTTCCGGGGCTGAAGTGGTTAATGTGTTCCAACCTTTTTAGTGCTGGTCCCTTAAGTGACAGCACCAGATTGGCCCACTGGGTATATAACTTATCACATCCCCTCCACAAGAGGTAGTGATATCATGCATCACAGAGAAAATATTACACATACACCAACAGGGTGTTTGATCAGTAATGATGTTAAAAAAAAAATATATACAGTGAGGAAAATAAGTATTTGAACACCCTGCTATTTTGCAAGTTCTCCCACTTGGAAATCACGGAGGGGTCTGAAATTGTTATCGTAGGTGCATGTCCACTGTGAGAGACATAATCAAAAAAAAAAATCCAGAAATCACAATGTATGATTTTTTTAACTATTTATTTGTATGATACAGCTGCAAATAAGTATTTGAACACCTGAGAAAATCAATGTTAATATTTGGTACATTAGCCTTTGTTTGCAATTACAGAGGTCAAACGTTTCTTGTAGTTTTTCACCAGGTTTGCACACACTGGAGGAGGGATTTTGGCCCACTCTTCCACACAGATCTTCTCTAGATCAGTCAGGTTTCTGGGCTGTCGCTGAGAAACACGGAGTTTGAGCTCCCTCCAAAGATTGTCTATTGGGTTTAGGTCTGGAGACTGGCTAGGCCACGCCAGAACCTTGATATGCTTCTTACAGAGCCACTCCTTGGTTATCCTGGCTGTGTGCTTCGGGTCATTGTCATGTTGGAAGACCCAGCCTCGACCCATCTTCAAAGCTCTAACTGAGGGAAGGAGGTCGTTACCCAAAATCTCGCAATACATGGCCCCGGTCATCCTCTCCTTAATACAGTGCAGTCGCCCTGTCCCATGTGCAGAAAAACACCCCCAAAGCATGATGCTACCACCCCCATGCTTCACAGTAGGGATGGTGTTCTTGGGATGGTACTCATCATTCTTCTTCCTCCAAACACGGTTAGTGGAATTATGACCAAAAAGTTATATTTTGGTCTCATCTGACCACATGACTTTCTCCCATGACTCCTCTGGATCATCCAAATGGTCATTGGCAAACTTAAGACGGGCCTTGACATGTGCTGGTTTAAGCAGGGGAACCTTCCGTGCCATGCATGATTTCAAACCATGACGTCTTAGTGTATTACCAACAGTAACCTTGGAAACGGTGGTCCCAGCTCTTTTCAGGTCATTGACCAGCTCCTCCCGTGTAGTCCTGGGCTGATTTCTCACCTTTCTTAGGATCATTGAGACCCCACGAGGTGAGATTTTGCATGGAGCCCCAGTCCGAGGGAGATTGACAGTCATGTTTAGCTTCTTCCATTTTCTAATGATTGCTCCAACAGTGGACCTTTTTTCACCAAGCTGCTTGGCAATTTCCCCGTAGCCCTTTCCAGCCTTGTGGAGGTGTACAATTTTGTCTCCAGTGTCTTTGGACAGCTCTTTGGTCTTGGCCATGTTAGTAGTTCGATTCTTACTGATTGTATGGGGTGGACAGGTGTCTTTATGCAGCTAATGACCTCAAACAGGTGCATCTAATTTAGGATAATAAATGGAGTGGAGGTGGACATTTTAAAGGCAGACTAACAGGTCTTTGAGGGTCAGAATTCTAGCTGATAGACAGGTGTTCAAATACTTATTTGCAGCTGTATCATACAAATAAATAGTTAAAAAATCATAAATTGTGATTTCTGGAATTTTTTTTTTGATTATGTCTCTCACAGTGGACATGCACCTACGATGACAATTTCAGAACCCTCCATGATTTCCAAGTGGGAGAACTTGCAAAATAGCAGGGTGTTCAAATACTTATTTTCCTCACTGTATATATATATATAGTTTCTCATTAACTTTGTGCTTGCAGAAACCTGGTCAGATCAGGTCTTCCTCCCCCAATCATTTCTAACTTTCTTTTGACTTCCAAAATAGTTTGGATTTACTTTGTCTTTTGGCTTTTGGGAAAAACAGCAGCTGTCATGCGATTCTCTGGCAATCACCAGCCAGAGGCAGCAAACTGACCTTCTGTGAGCTGTTTACCATTAAATTGGAGCATTGTTTGATATTAGCTGGCAGGAGATGACAATGCTATCAATAAAGGGCATGATAGCAAGCCTATTGATTATTGAAGGGGTATCTCCTGCAGGTTTGGCTGAAATGTGTTGACCCTTGCAGATAAAGTGCTGCTGGTTGACTTGGTGACAAGGATATGAGGAGGCGGAGTGCTCCAAAACAGGACAAAGATCACCGCGCGCCTGCTTGAGTCTGTCATTCTCACAGTAGTACACAAGCTCCATATTTACTCTGCACTTCTCCACTAATTGCACATTTCTCTAAATCTGGATCCATTTTAATGCTTCATTTAGCCCTATTTAGCACAACAAGTGCAGAGCTGGTATCTTGAAGTTTCCTGATGTCAAAAAACATATCTAATGTGTTGTAGCAAAGGTAATATTTGTATTGCTAACAAATGTCACTTGAGAAGCACATATCAGCAGGAAAAATGGTGAGTATAAACCAGGGAGATAGTCCAGTTGGTCAAAGCTGTGTACCTGGCTGTCACTTCACAAGGGAGGGTGTACTTTTAAGCAGTTGGTGTCTGGTGGGACCATACCAGTACAGATAATACAAACAGGGTGGCTTCTCTGTGCCTACTGCGATTCTTAGGAATGCCAGTCTAAGGCAATGATGGCTCCCACACACGTTCACTATTTTGTAGGCATCATTCACTGCCCTCCTATGTCTTTCAATTCATCACATTCACATCTTGTCTGTCCTCCACATTTCTCACCTTTTTCACTTCTCCTTCTTTTCACCTTCACTCCACACACTTCTCATTTCCACTTTATTATCTTATTCATTCACTCAGTCACCCTCATTTATTATTATTTTTACTTTACTTTTATTATTTTTTTCCAAACAGTACAATAAATACAACATAAAATCACCATACAGACTTACAACATAAATGGTCTCAATAAGTACCCCTTACACGAATAAAAAGAGAAAGAGGAGACATCTTCTGCCAATACTACTTCTGGGTTACTCCCTCCCATTTTGCCCCCCAGGTCTAATTTTCCCTTCATATTCTCCGGGGGGGGGGGGGGGGGGGGGGACACCGGGGAACAGGGCTCAGAGACCCATAGCGGGGGGGGGGGGGGGAGAGGAAGGAAAAAAAAAACCCACCTCACTTTTTTTCCCCCTTTTTCACTTTTTTCCTTACACCATTTCTTCATTGCACCCTCACTCATTCCAATTGTTCTTTCATATCATATTCCAGGTCCACTTATCCAGGGCTCAAGTCCTGCGAGAACATGTGGGAACGGAGTTCATGCACTTTTTTCTCAGCAGGAACGCAGTTCCCTTTGCAGGACTAGAGCAGCTGAGAGCAGCCAAGCCACCCCGAGCCAATCCTTCACTAAGCGGCGATGCCCAGCTAGAGTCACTGTCAGGCCCCGTACACACGGCCGAGGAACTCGACGTGCCAAACACATCGAGTTCCTCAGCCAGTTCAGCCCTGAAGCCGCCGAGGAGCTCGGCGGGCCGAGAGCTCCCATAGAACAATGAGGAAATAGAGAACATGTTCTCTATTTCCTCGCCGAGGTCCTCGTCGGCTTCCTCGGCCGAAAGTGTACACACGGCCGGGTTTCTCGGCAGAATTCAGCCAGAAACTCGGTCGGAAGCTGAATTCTGCCGAGGAAACTGGTCGTGTGTACGGGGCCTCAGGGGCAGGCGAACCTTAGTAATCCTTTATGTTACCGGCCGCTTCCTGTATATGGATTCATCAGGTAGTGTGCGGGTATTCCGTCACTTCCTCGATGCCGCAATGTCTCCTGGGAGCTTTTGTCATTGTTCCCAGGAGACATTGCGGAGGTCTGCCGCAAATTATCGAGAGATTTATAAAGAACTTGCTTAAAGCGGAGCTCCACCCTAAAGTGGAACTCACGCTGATCGGAACCTGCCCCCCCTCCGGTGTCAATTTGACACCTTTCAGAGGGAAGGGGGGTGCAAATACCTGTCTAAAGACAGGTATTTGCACCCACTTCCGGCCACACGTCACGGGCAAAAGACGGGTTTTTCCTGACTTCCCGTCTGTCCCCCGTTGTGTGCTGGGAACACTCGGCTCCCAGCACACAGCGTGTGAGCCAATCGGCGGGCGCAGCGCGACTCACGCATGCGCCGTAGGGACCTGGGTGGTGAAGCTGGAGTGCTTCACTTCCTGGTTCCCTCACTGAGGATGGCGGGGGGAGCAGCAGAGAGACGAGCGATCGCTCGTCCTCTGCTGCGGACGGCACTGGACTCCAGGACAGGTAAGTGTCCTAATATTAAAAGTCAGCAGCTGCAGTATTTGTAGCTGCTGGCTTTTAATATTTTTTTTACTGGCACATCCGCTTTAAAGAAAAACATGCGTATCATTTATTTTTTTGGTGGGGGAGTGGATTTTGGGTGGGAGTTCCCACACTTTTTTCCCCAGGACTTGACCCCTGCACTTATCCCATTCACTACCCTCTTCTCACAGTCACTTTTTAGGATTTTTTCCATTCTTCAGTAACTGCACCTTATTAAGGGTATATCATTAAGTGGTCTTGCATAGCAAGAGCACTTATTGTTATCTCGCATATATATTATTATTATTATTTTTATTATTATATTTATTTTTCTACTATATTAACCAATAATGAAGTCATTTACATATGAACCTCAGTTGAAACTATTTTACCTTTATACATTTTTACAGTATTGGCATGCCCGATTTGGCTTCGGTTTCCTGGCTTCCGCCCCTCCCCCTTGGACCTCCTCCTCCAAGACCCCCCCTCTTCACCGCCATGCGCGAGACACCAGTGCGACCTCTCGTGGGTCTGGAGTTTGGTCCCCACACTTGCAGCTGGGGCTGTTTCCATCTTGCCCTCTCCCACGCCTTCACGTGGGCCACAGGGGTTGTTGCTGGAGCCGCGGGGTCCTCAGTCGGTTCTTGAACCCAACACACGGAAGGCTCTCTTCCCCCAGCTGTTAATGGGTAAATACACTTATCTATATATTAGTACAACCACGTTTGGAGAGTGCTCTTGTTTGTTAAATTATTTTACCAATGCAATGTATTTTCTTCTAGAGCATCCCTTTCTCACCCCCCGAAGAAGACCACAATGATAAGGTCGAAACGAGCCGGGGTTTCTAGTTTTACTCCATTACAAGATCATTATGATGCTATGTCTCTGTATATGTATCCCTACGGCTGTAATAATATGTACATGTTTTTATTGCAATTTGTACTCATGTTTTGAATTCAACAGATGTGCCCTTTGTGGCAAGTCTGTACCAATAAATTGTGTTTTTGATATTACAATGAACATCAGTATTCCTTGCTGCAACACAAAGCCCCCTGGGGTAACTTTCCTTTCCATAACCATTTTGGGGTGTGCAGCACATTTACCCACTGCTTGTATCGCTTTTCCAGTACTAAGGCAATGATGGCGAACCTTTTGAGCCTGAATGCCCAAACTGCAACACAAAACCAACTTTCTTTTTTCAAAGTGCCTTATGTCAAGCTTATGCCAAGCTTATGTCATATTGTTTTGTAACCATCTTTGGCTTTGTTGTGCGTGTTTGACAGTGGAATGGATTGTCATACGCCTTACAACATAAGGCTTATGACAATCCTCCAAACACCACATAAAAAGGATAGAAAACACTGTCACCCTAAAAAACACACTTACAGGGCCGGGCACCATACACTCTCAACACACACACAGCATAGCAGCTATACACATACATAGCTGTAATCAGATCACTGCTCCTCATTATGACACAGCCCTATGATTTCTGATGTGTCCCATGTTTACCCCCAGACATCACAGCACACTTTCATCAAGTTCTGTATATTGTTTCCTCTTACTGTTCCTGATGCAGACACTCAGCCACCCAGGTGATGATCGCCCACCCCAGTGAGTTCAGCACTCGCTCAGCTCTGGCGCCCAGTGTTGGTTTGCCTGGCAGCAGCTTCTCCTTCTTGTTGGTGCCTGTGATCACCCACTTTCTACTGCTGCCTTTCCTCACCATCTGTGCCCACCATCACCATCACAGCCTCCCATTGGCTCAATCCCAACCACCTGTTCCGTCTGCCAAACTTCATCCAATCCAGCAGCACCGCTTCACCTTGTCTACGCCCCCCCCCCCCGGACACGTCACCCCTGGCCCCAGAGCCATATGAGAGATGTAGTTCTTAGGGGGGGGGGGGCGGTGTGGACGAGATACACCTTGTATAGGATATTGAGGAAGTATAGCTCCTGTGCGCACAGAGGGGGCTCTGCATGCCTGATGGTTAGTGGGAAGAATGCTCCTTACACTTGTGGTCATTGGGAAGGATTACCCCTTAACAGCTAAAAAAAAGACCAATAATGCTGTCAGTGGGAACTTATCTGAGTGGCAGAAATTACCGTATTTATCTTCGTATAGCGCGCCTCGGCGTATAGCGCGCACCCTCAACCTGGAAGGGAAATTTCCTGAAAAAAAGAAAATACTTACAGTTTGAATGCCCCTCGTCGGTGTCTTGCCCGGCGTCCATCGGCGGCCTTGTCCGGTCCGGCGTCCGTCTGCGGCCCTGGCGGTGTCCTCCCCGCTTCTCCCGTGCTGTTTCTGAGTCGATCCCCGCTTCCCATGCTGTGTTTGAATGCCGCCGACGACATATACCGAGCGCAGTACACTTGGGCACGCTCGGCCACGCTCGGCTCCTTTCGCATAAAGGCTAGGAGGCGGCACAGGGCTTGACCGCGATGGGAGCCGAGCCTGGCCAAGTGTACCCGAGTGTACTGCGCTCGGTATATGTAGGCGGCGGCGTTCAAACACAGCGCGGGAAGCGGGGATCGGCGTATATCGCGCACCCACAATTTTCCCCTTATTTTAAGGGGAAAAAAGTGTGCGGTATACGCCGATAAATACGGTACTCGTTTCTCAAGAAATCCCCTAGCAACCTCAGGAGGATCCCTAGTGTTCCATGGAACCCTGATAGAAAAACCCTGCTATAGGGGAATCTACTGTTTAATAGACCAACCAGTAATATGTGATGTCATGTATTTATTAGTAATTTATACATCTATATTATGCTTCTCTCTCTGGGGGCTCAAAGCATTTTATCTGCTGTTGGAGCTAATGATGAGGCAGCCATCTTGGGCACACTCAGTAGAACATTGCACTAGGCCCATTTTTGTAGACAGGAGACTCAGTGAGATTGACTTAGGAGGGTTGATGAACCGAATTTGAATATGAATTTATGAAATTCACTTTGCAAAGTAAATGTTTACTTAGCTTGATAAATATGGCGAATACCCAATTATGTGCAAAGGAAAGGAAAAAAAGTTTTGCCTGCACTTGATTTGGTGATTAACATGAGCACAACTTTACCTTTTACACATTTCTTTTTAATTAAGTAAGCAATTAACATAAACAATATTCCCAAGGCTAGGTCTGCTATTCCATGAACATATGAAAATCAGCAATTATATGTAAATACCTAATCTGTTTACATTCTATCTCCCTTCTCTATTTGTATTATGTTGATTTCTGTTCTACTGTATTTTGTACAGCTATACGAATATTAAAGTGATACTAAAGTCTAACAGTTTTTTTTTTTTTACCTTAATCCATATTCTCCATTAAAGTAAAAAAAAATGCCCCACTACCTGTCTTACCCCCCCCCTGTCCCTTAACACATACGGCTCGTCTCACCGCTTCAGCAGTCTCTCTTCTCCAGCACCACTCCTCTCACTTCCAGCTATCACAGGAGACACTGAGGGCATTGGGACCAAAGGCTCCTGCTGCTGTTAGCCAAACTCCTCTGAGGAGGGGGCAGGGGCATGGCTTGCCAGCACTGTGTGTGTCTATAGATGCACACAGCCCGTCTTGGGATCATGCATGCACAGGTGCCTTCTTAGACCCCAGCTTGCTAAGGAGGCACCTGGAGAAGGGAGACGCTGACAACACCGGTGGGGGAATTAAGAAGAAAAGGTGGGTGACCTTTCTGTGCAATATAGTTGCACAGAGCAGGTAAGTATTGCTTCTTTTTTATTTTAAACAAAAGATAAAATAAAGGCATTAGTACCACGTTAGTAAAATGTCCTAATACAGAAAATTATGAAAATAAATGCAGTTATGTATTCATAAAATAATGAATGAAATGTATTTTAAATGTAACTAGTGTAATTACTCTTGGTATCAGTTTTCTTTAATCAGCTGTACAGCAGCACTCAGACTGGGAGAGCACCAGCATTAGAATCCAGTCAGACCTAGCTGAGGCATATTGCACATGCTAGAAGGTTGTTGACTCATCAGTTGGTACTGCTGTTTTATTTCCATTTTTCCAACCAGTAGGTTAGAAGCTGTGCTGTCTTTGCAACTGAGGTTGAGATCTAACAGGGTGCTTAGGATATCTGGCAGTACCCTAAGACCCCTTTCACACTGAAGCATGTTTACAGCGTTTTAGCATTAAAAATAGCACTATTAAAGCGCTCAAAAACGCTCTCCATGCATCTCAATGGACCCTTTCACACTGAGTCCTGCAAGCAGCATCTTTGGAGCAGCTTTTGGGCACTGAAAAAAACGCTCCAAAAACGCCCCTCTCTATTGAAATGAATTGAAAGTGCTGTAAAAACACCTTACCCTTTCACACTGAGGCGTTGCACTGGCGGGGCATTGAGAAAAGTCCTGCAAGCAGCATCTTTGGAGCAGCTTTTGGGCGCTGAAAAAAAAACGCTCCAAAAACGCCCCTCTCTATTGAAATGAATTGAAAGCGCTGTAAAAACGCCTTACCCTTTCACACTGAGGCACTGAAAAAACTGACTAAAACGTTAGGGTCTAAGTGGTGCTTTACCAGCACATTGGGATTGCAGATGAGGCTTCGCTCGAATAGCGCTCGAATAACGCTCGAATATTGCTCGAAAAACGCTAGAATAACGCTCGAAAAACGCTTGAATAATGCTCAAATAACGCTCGAAAAACGCCCCAGTGTGAAAGGGGCCTAAAAGCTAGGAGTTCAAGTGGGTACTGATCTCTTTCTTTTTCTAACCCAACCAACTATTAACCTCCCTATTGTCCTGTCTGAATTTGAACGCTTTGGTACCTTAAGCAATTTTTAAATGAATGCTTCCAAATCCGAAATACAAAATACTAAATATCACCCCCGCCTCTTCCTTAGGGGGGCCAAATCCAACAAGAGTTCCCCTTCAAGGTCCAGAATGTTTTTATTACCTACCTGAGAACACACATTACAGACAATCCTTCTAAACCACCATCTAAACTATCAGAGACTGTTACCGGAGGTCTACAAAGATTTAGGTGGAAATCCACTTGTATTTCATGATTTAGTTTAGGTTTTAGCATAATAAAAATTGACATTCTCCCCCACTTACTTCATCCCCCCGAAAAGTTTATTTTTTCACTTAAGGTCACAAATTATCGCGTTTATTTGGGGATCTAGTAGCCCACAACTGAAATTTGCATTTCTCACTAAACCCAAGTCAGCTAGAGGACTGGACGTACCTGACATCTACGAGAGAGCAGCCATACTGACTAAACTACTCACAAAAGGGCTGAATGATATGAGTGTGATGGCGTTAGGAAATGCGGAGCCATCACACTCATATCATTCAGCCCTTTTGGTTTGATCCTTGGCTGTTTTTTCATATATTTTTTATGTTGTTTTTTTCTACTCCTTTTTCTTGATATGACCATTGCTGTGGATAAATACCTGCTGTGATACATTTTGTTATGTGGATTGTTACTTACTGTGACATTTTTTAGTGATTTTTAATAAATATCTTTTTGGACATACTACACTATGAGGATCTTATTCCTTTTTTTCCATTGAGTCAATACTCTCAGAATTCAGTGTCTGGTATCACCTAAGTTGAATCTGACCGTCTTCCTGTGTGATTCGGCCTGGAGAAACAGCTGAAGGTTTTCTCTCTTCTTGCAAGATGGAAGTACCCCTCCCTGAGTTGAGTGATTCTATACCGGGGGCGGCAGGCAGATGCACACGCTCCTTTGACCTCCTTATAACCGGGGTCCAACATATTCGGTAAGAGTCAGTAATTTTACATCTCTTTGGCTAAGAATATGATTCAAGCTTCTTCCAGATATCGTGTTGAGTATTGCAGCGATCAATGAACTGATCCCTGGAAATGTCCTGCTGTTAAACTTTTTTTAAACATTTTTTGGGATTTCATTTTCACTACATATATCTACTACCGATTGGGTAGTTAACACCTTACTCAATTTATTCACATTGTGTGTATATATATATTTTTTTATTATTATTATTTTTTGGTGTGTATTGATACACATTTTTTGTGTGCATTGCCACACGTGATTTTCACTTCTCCTCTCAGCCTACTAGAATGGGCCCAGGTACTCAACAACATAATAGCAATGGAAATATTGGTAGTTGAAGACAGCCCTGACCCTGAGAAAGTTCATACTAAGTGGACATGTTGGCGGGCTTCTGTGATTCAGCCACCTTATAAGCTCTAATCTCCCAATAATTTGTTCTGGTTTTTAGCTCTTGGTGGTTCTTCAAACATTTCTCGGATTGTCCACTTTTTTACCCTTTTTTTCTCCTTTCACCCTCTCCCTCCCTCTTATGTGCCTCAATGCCTTAATTACCGGTATGTATTTGGTCTGTTCTTGGTTGATGTATGTCATTTTAACGTTTTGGTACCAAAGCTAAATGTTACAACTTAAAATGGTAAACAAAGATGTAGCTTGGTTTATACTCGTAATGATGAATTAGTTGGATAGCCAACAGCACGTTGGCTATCCAACCTATTCATCATTACGAGTATAAGGCTCCATTCACACCTAGGCGTTTTGACGCCCGACGCCCGACGCTATTGCAGCCTGAAATACGCTGGAGGGGTGATTTAACATTGTCGGCTATGGAGATGGTTCACATCTCCACGCCAAACGCTGAAACGCCGTACGCCTGAAGCTCAAAACAAGTCCCTGACCCTTTTTTTCGGCCATAGCCGACAATGTGTAAATCACCCCTCCAGCGAAAACCACGGTAAAAAGCGCTGCGTTTTGTCGTGGCAAATCGCGGGACAAAACGCTGCAATTTGTTGCAGCAAATCACGGTACAATACGGCGCATTCAGGTGTGAATGTAACCTAAACCAAGCTACATCTTTGTTTATCGTTTTAGATTGTAACATTTTGCTTTGGTACCAAAACTTAATTTTTTTAAATTTTGAATTAAAAGATATTTACCTAACAGGGGTGCTTATATAACAAGACTGTCTGAATTGCAAAACCTTTTATAGTTCCTGTGTACATTTTGTGTATGTAGTTGCTTGCCTTGAGTTCAGCTCTTAATTTAAATTTCCGTTTTTTTTTACCAGATAGCTATATGATTTCAGGAGTTAATGGCACTTACCCTGATTGTTTCAAAGCCTTGCAGACTAAATTGGGGTAGTGAGAAACTGGGTGGCACATTTTCATCAAATCAATTAAAGAAAGATTATACTTTCAACAGTTCTCCTTTATCTCACTCCCTCCAGCATAAATCAGTAAATTCATATCCTCACCTGTCCACACTGTCTTCCCCTAGGGAGCCAAAGAGTGGCAGTTGCAAACTCTCCTGGCCAGTCCCTCAGTGCACAGAAAATTTGCATGCACAGAAATTCCCATTCATTCCTCAGGTGGGGGCCAATGATAGATGACCTTTCCAAAAGAAAACGTGAGATTTTCACACACACACACACACGAACAGCCAGAATGGTCACAGTGGTGGCCATGTGGCTCTTCAGTAGTATTGGGATCTGTAAGGAGCGTGGAGACAAGAGCAAGACTGTGGTGTTTATTTTATAAAACTGGAGAATGCTAAATCTGCATATCTGCAGAGAAACCAATCAGCTTCCAAGTTGTATTGCCTAAGCTTAATCGAACAAGCTGAAGTTAGTAGCTTATTGGCTACCATGCACAGCTGCACCAGATTCTGAGTGCACCAGTTTTAGTAAATCTACCCCAGTATGTGTGTGCATATATTAACCGCTTCCGGACCGCCGCATGTACATTTACGTCGGCAGAATGGCACGGACAGGCACATTGGCGTACCTGTACGTCCCTGCCTAGACGTGGGTCGGGGGTCCGATCGGGACCCCCCCCCGGTACATGCGGCGGTTCTCGTGGCTTCAGGAGCGATCCGGGACAAGGGGCGGCTGTTCGTTTTTGTCCGCCACCTCCGGATCGCTCACAGCCAATGCGAGTACTCCCCCGTGTATCACTTCCTCCTCCTGTGTAAACACAGGAAGGGGGAAGTGATGTATTCTCTCCTCTCGGCGGTATTTTCAACCGCCGCTGAGGACAGAATACATCACACAGTAAGTCTGCACAACACTACACTGACACACACTACACATAGGCACATTAACCCCCCGATAACCCCCCCCCCCCACCCCCCTGTCACAGTGTCACTGAATGCAGTGATCATATATGTACTGATCACTGCATTTAGTGTCAGTGTGACAGTTAGTGTGACAGGCAGTTAGTGTTAGGTTCAGGGTAGCCCCCGTACCCCCCCTAATAAAGTTTTAACCCCTTGATCACCGCCCTAGTTAACCCTTTCACTCCCTATTGCCAGTGTCACTAAGCGATCACTGTTGCCGCTAGGTAGCTAATTTTTTTTTTATTGCGATTTTTTTTTTACTAAAGACATGTGGCTGAATACATTTTGGCCTAAATGTTTGACTAAAATTTAGTTTATTTGATTTTTCTTATAACAAAAAGTAAAAAATATAGATTTTTTTTTCAAAAATGTCGCTCTATTTTTGTATATAGCACAAAAAATTAAAATCGCAGAGGCGATCAAATACCACCAAAAGAAAGCTCTATTTGTGGGAAGAAAAGGACGCAAATTTTGTTTGGGAGCCACGTCGCACGACCGCGCAATTGTCTGTTAAAGCGATGCAGTGCCGAATTGTAAAAAACCCTTGGGTCATTTAGCAGCATATTGGTCCAGTCCTTAAGTGGTTAAAGGATAACCATACTAAAGTAAAGCTATCCTTTAAATATTGAAAGTCAAAGTACTAGATCAAAGTGGGAAATTACCTGTAATGATGCACAATCTATATAATCAAAAAGAACAATCTGTGCTTCTGTGTTGTATATAGCAACCAACAAGATTTTACATTTTACTTTTAAACATGCACTGGAAAAAGCTGAACTCTCTTTAGTTGGTTGCTAGGAGCATGCATACATTTTTTTTATACATGTACAATATATGTAAAACACTGTAAATTGTCGGCACTATTTATATTCCTGTAATAAACAAATAAAATATAGACTGGAGAATGAAGCCACTTTTTAAACCTTCCTATAAACTGTTCATATTGACATCCCATCTAATATGCGCAGTATGTGTATACAAGGGATGTCATAAAATCTCTAACTCCATTAGCTGTACAACTTTTTTCCACTAGGAAATGGATATCTAGTGTTGTTCCATTAAGCAATTGCCCTCCCAAGCCATTTAACAGCAGCTCTTAGGGATAAATAAACAGAAAGGGGCTGTAAACTAATTACTGGCTGGATACAGAAAAAGTATTTTATTAGTGAGAATTACTGATTATGCTCACTGACCCTCCTTCCTCAACTCCCGCTCTTAAAACCTGTTCTTTCTCAGAGTTAGACATTTGGCTTGGCTATGCTTGGAAAAAATAAAAATGTCTGGAAATTAACTTTTTGTTTTGCTAATTTCCAAAGCTGTGCTTACTTGCAATATGACTCAAAGGTCCATTCATTTACAGAGATTAGTTATGAGTGAACTGGTCTGAGTTTGGTTCACAGGAGGCTGCACAAACACAGCTTGAAATAATGAAGTCCGCAACCCCACTGAAGTCTATGGGACTTGCCTTTAAAAGCATGTACCAACGCAAGAAAAAAATAAAATGTAAATGCAGTTCAGCAGAGAGCAGGTCTTTTAAAACTCGTAAACAGCAACAAGTGAAGTGGTGCACCTGTATGATGTACTCCTGCAAAAGGGGCATTTAGAAAAAACATATATTGCCACTAAATGACAGTTCTGTCCAGCCTGCTTCTGTTTGCAAAAAAAGCATGGTGCCCCCTTTATATCCATATCTCTAATTTACTGGATAAGGGTCTGATATTAATAAAGAGAGGGACCTCATGTGTTTTTTTATTTTATTTTATGGTAAAGTATATATTGTTTATAAAGAAAAAAAATTTAAGCCCCCATCCAAATTCCATACCAGACGCTTATTCAGGCATGCATTCTGGTTGGCCAGGAAAGGGGAATAGTGAGTGTGTGCCCACCCAATACCCAAACCATACCAGGTCATATACCATTGCTCCCCCTCTTCAAGACACCATATGCTATGATGATAAGGGCAAGGACCTCATCCCCATATCTCTGGATCAGTGGGTGTTGAAGGCTTATTGGAACCTCTGAACGCCCCTTAAATGAAAGGGGGCTCCCAGAAATGTACCCCTTCCAACTACATGCATGAGTAACCTTTATTATACTTGCTATACACATATAGATTTCTGTTCTAAATTGTTAATTTTAAAAACGTTCGAAGGAGCAGGATGGAAATTATTTCTTGAATGAACAGTTTTCGAACTCTGTATGTGGTTTTCTTTTGTGAATTACATTTGTTCTAAAATTGAATGTTAAAAGGAAGTGACATTTTGGAACAACATTCATTCATTCATCAGATGTACAAAGATTTTTTTTACAAATGTTCGTATGAATATTCTCATTCGGAGTCCTACTGTGTAGGGCCAGCATTACTCATTCACAAAAGAAATAAAAACAGTAAATTAAAACACCCACTCCTTAGAAAAAGTAATTGAAAAAAAAATATATATATATATATATATATATATATATATATATATATATATATGTATATATATATATATATATATATATATATATATACAGGTGAAACTCGAAAAATTTGAATATCGTGCAAAAGTTCATTTATTTCACTAATGCAACTAAAAAGGTGAAGCTAATATATGAGATAGACACATTACATGCAAAGCAAGATAGTTCAAGCTGTGATTTGTCATAATTGTGAAGATTGTGATTGTGAAGACCAGGTTTTGGTGCTTTTGGCAGTGTGGGCAGGTGCCAAGTCCTGCTGGAAAATGAAGTCTGCATTCCCATAGAGCTCGTCTGTGGAAGGAAGCATGAAGTGTTTCAAAATCTCTTGGTAGACGGCTGCGGTGACCTTGGACTTAATGAAGCACAGTGGACCAACACCAGCAGATGACATGGCTCCCCAAAATCAACACAGACTGTGGAAACTTCACACTGAGCTTATTGCTCATTGTGATTGATATTGACGCTACATCACTGGACAAAGTGGTGCTAATGACTTCAGTAAAATGTATCAAAAACTCTAAGGCCCCGTACACACGTCCGAGAAACTCGACGGGCAAAACACATCGTTTTGCTCGTCGAGTTCCTTGTGAAGCCGCCGAGGATCTCGGCGAGCCAAGTTTCCTCCATGACTAACGAGGAAATAGAGAACATGTTCTCTATTTGGCTCAAAGAGTTCCTCATCGGTTTCCTCGGCCAAAAGTGTACACACGACCGGGTTTCTCGGCAGAATACGGCTCCGATCGAGTTTCTGGCTGAATTCTGCCGAGAAACTCGGTCGTGTGTACGGGGCTTAATCCTTCCCTAGTATACCCAACAAATAGACATTTTGGCTATAGATATACTTTAAAGTATAATTAAAAGCAAAACATTTTCTTTCGTTTTGGATAGCATGGAGATGGATTAGTGTCTGTTTTTATTGCTGTCTGTACTCCCGTTTACCATTATCATTGAAAATGAAAGTAAAAAAAAACTGAATTTTGGGCTGTCCCCAGAAAAGTAATAAAGGGGAAATCTTCGTCCCTCAAGGGATTCCCTTAATTTGCAGGGATTTCCTATCACTTCCTGTTTTGGTTATGACACAGGAAATTAAGGAAATCTCCTTGATGGGGCACAGATGGCAAAAAATAAACTAACATGGGGTTATAACCCTCCCTTACTCTATCCAAAATGAAAAAAAATAAATGTTTTGCCTATAGTTCTACTTTAAAGCTACACTCAACTACAGGCAAACTGATTCATACAAAGAAGAAATACATATATGGAACCTTTTTTTCCTGCCAAAGTATTTGTATTTCTGTCTATTCAGTTCTATGATTTACTGCCTATCCAGTAGTGAGATTTATACATCTCCCACATTTGTACACACCTCCCACAGCCCTGCTCTTTGCACAGACTACATACAGCACAGTCACAGTGATAACGTCACTGCTACCAGTAATATCCGGGTTTGCAAAGGCATTTAGTGAGCACAGCATTGATTTATATCCTTTGTGGCTACTGAGAAATATATTTATGTTTAATGTTTTTTATGCCCAGAGGTCAGCTTTAAAGAAAGATTCCAGGCAATGTATTTTTTTAGACATATTTACGAAGTCAATGGCAAGACATGACAATGGTCCAAAGCACACAGCAAAAATAAAGGATAAAAAGGTGAATGTCCTTGCATGGCCTAGTCAGAGCCCAGACTTAAATCCCATTGAAAATCTTTGGAATGACTTGAAGACTGCAGTCCACAAACGGTCACCAATCACCATCAAATGTAATTGAACTTGAGCAGTTCTGCAAAGAAGTGTGGGCAAATATTGTAAAGTCTAGGGGCCAGATCCACAAAGAAGTTACGCTGGCGTATCTATTGGTACGCCGCGTAACTTCTAGGATGCTCCGGCGTATCTTTTTTATGTATTCAGAAAACAAGATACGGCTGAATTTAGCTAAGAATTTTTTACGTTTTACGTAGTTTGCGTAAGTCGTACGCTGTGCGTAAGTTACGTTCACGTCTAAAGCATTGACGATTTGTGGCGTAATTTGGAGCATGCGCACTGGGTTTCTTTCACGGACGGGGAATGCGCCGTTTGTAAAAAAACGTCAAATACATGGGGTCACGATTAGTTAGCATAGAACACGCCCCCAACCAGCCTCTTTTGAATTAGGCGGGCTTACGCCGCCCGATATACGCTACACCGCCGTAACTAAAGCCGTAACTTCTTTTTGAATACAGTACGGTGGCGTATGGCGGCGTAGCGTTTCTGAGATACCCTACGCCCGCCTAAAGATAGGCGCATGTACGTGGATCTGGCCCAAGATGTACAAAGTTAGTAGAGACATATCGCAACAGACTAAAGGCTGTAACTAAATCAAAAGGTGGTTCAACAAAATACTGACACAAGAGGGTGATCATTTTTCCAACTCAGTGATTCTGTTTTTGATTTAGATTTTTTATGTTGGTGTTATATTTTTCATTTGGATCTTATAGGTTACACTGAGTATATACAGCTGGATAAAACAAATAGCTGTGTCTTTCTTCATTTCAGACTGCATAGCAATACAATGTGATTATTTTAAAGGGGTGATTCTTTTCTATACCCACTGTATATGACATACCAAGTCGATGTCCCTAGAAGTTGGAAATCGCTGAACTAGGCACTACTACTCCAGTATTCTTCACTTGTTTCAGGGTCCCGTGCTGAGAAGCCAGCCTGATGCATTGTGAACACAGAAGACCATGTGAAAGCAGAGGCGGCTCTAGGATTTGTGAGGCCTTAGGCAAAACTTGACATGGGGCCCCACTCTTGCCCATGATGGGAAAAATAATTTAAGGACAAGAGCCTCTTCCCCACAACCCTGGCTGTGGGGGTCTGCGGGCAGGGGACTTATCGGAATCTGGAAGCCCCCTTTAACAAGATGGCCCCCAGATCCTGCTCTTTAATAACTAAGGGGCGGGGGCCACCCAGTGATGTCACCTGGTGAACCCGCCCCCTTGTAGCGTCATTGACTGAGGGCATGATGGGTCATTGATGTCACAAGGGGTGGTGTCATCGATATTTACTGGTTGCTAGGCACCGCTCCTGAGTCAGGGCTCATAACGCTGCCTGAGCACATCAGCGTTAAGTTCCCCTGTCCCTCAAAACTGGGGTAAGTTATGCGGTCACGAGGCCCCTGTGAGTGTGAGGCCTTAGGCGACCGCCTAATTTGCCTAATTAAAGAGCCGCCTATGTGTGAAAGCAAGTGAAGGTCACTGAAGTAGCAATGGTTTCCAGTTTCCAGGGCATTGGTCAGGTATGGTATATACAGTTACAATGGTCCAAGCTGAAACAATGCAATTATGTAAAAATATACCATGTTTAGAGTTCATCTTTAAAGCGGTTGCAAACCGCTGCACTTTTTTCTTACCTGCAAGGCAAGGGCATAATGTGCTAGTATGCATTGCATACTAGCACATTATGTGAAACTTACCTTAAAACGAAGCCTTCTAGTGATGCAATGTCATCGCTGGAGACAGTGTCCATCTTCAGCCGCTCTTCATTCCAGGTTCACGGACTCCGGCTCTGTGACTGGCCAGAGACGCAATGATGTCACCGCCGACGGTCACGGCACAGTAAAACTTAAAGATGGAGGTTACTTCCTCTCTAAACATCCACCCTTGCATATAAAACCTAACCCTCAACCTTAAAAATTAAACCAAAACCCCTAATCCCGAATACTACAACTAAATCCATCCTAGAGTGCTTCCAGTACCAGACTTAATACCCAAATGTGAAAAGCCCTTTGTATATACATAGGGCCAGATTCACAGAACAGATACGACGGCGTATCTCCTGATACACCGTCGTATCTCTTGTCCTATCTATGCGGCTGATTCATAGAATCAGTTCCGCATAGATAGCCCTAAGATCCGACAGGTGTAATTGTCTTACACTGTCGGATCTTAGGATGCAATACTTTGGCCGCCGCTGGGTGGAGTTCGCGTTGTTTTCCTGCGTCGGGTATGCTAATGAGCATTTACGGCGATCCACCACGGTTTTCCCGTTCGTTACGTCGTCGCTAGTAATTTTTTCTCGTCGCAAATTTACACCTGCTTTAACATGGCTTAACTTTAGTCGAGCCATGTTAAAGTATGGCCGTCGTTCCCGGGTCGAATTTAATTTTTTTTGGTTTTGGCGTAAGACGTCCGGGAATACGAATGGACGCTACGCACGTCGCCGTTCTAAAAAATGACGTCACGGCGGGAAATTCTAAACTGAGCATGCACAGTACGTCCGGCACGGGAGCGCGCCTAATTTAAATGGTAGACGCCCCATTTGAATTGGGCGGGCTTGCGCCGGACGTGTTTGCGATACACCGCCGCAAGTTTACAGGTAAGTGCTTTGTGGATCAGGCACTTACACTAAAAACTTGCGGCAGTGTAACGTAAAAGGGTTACGTTGCGCCGCTGCAAATGTACGAGAATCTGGCCGATAGATCTTTTCCATTAGTGATGTTTTGTTCCCGGGTAAAGGTATAGTATGGATCTCAGCCTATCTACTACATTTTACACATATAATGACACTTACACACTGTATAATTACGGTGTAGGGTGAGAATTTATCATAATGGTTATTGAACCTTTACACAACTATGTATATTCTAACACCACATTTCAAAGGAATTGCATCACTGTGGTTTGTTTGCGAATTCTCTTTACATTACTTGTAATCTCCATAGATTCTTTCGTTTTCCAATGATTCAACATTCTGTGCCGTTTATCTGGCCCTGTCAACTCTTGACGAGCCTGTAAAGGAGAGGGAGGTTGGGAGAGGCAGTGCAATGCGCAGGAACTGGGAGCCCTGTGTGTGTGTGACTTTTCTTAGGTGAAACACTGCTACAAAAATAGAGTTTTATCAAACTGAAAATAGCACTGCTATGGACGGATATTTGTTCTACATTCAGTTTTACGCAAGTTCACTGTACGATCTTTGCGATAAGGGCAAACCTGGGAGCCTGTCTGTCCATCTTTGTTGCCTTTGGGTGTTCTTTTTCTTTTTCTATTCTTTCACTTCTGATACTAAAAAAAGAATGACTTGGTCAAAAGTGGACTCTATACACACCATGGAGGAAGCCAAGGCCATTGCAACAGATAATAGCATTCAGTTTCAAACTCAATCGATCAGATTGTAATGCTCAAACACCTATAAGTCTCTCCTGGAAAAAATAGGCAAGTATATAGGTAGTTTACAGAAAACACACCCAACTCATATATTAACCACTTGACCCCCGATTCTGACTTTTCTCACATACATGTGAAAATCTATTTTTTTTTGTTATAAAACGAATAAAACCCCCAAACATGACATATTGTTTTAAACAGCAGCTCTGGAGAATAAAATGGTTGTCATTGCAATTTTTTTTATGATGCACGATATTTGCACAGCGGTTTACCAAATGTAAATTTTCATTAAAAAAATAATTTTACTGAATTTTAGTACACACAAACACAATATAATACCCAATTTTTGGGAAAAATATAAAAGGTGATGTTACGCTGAGTAAATACATAGCTAACATGTCACGCTTTAAAATTGCATACACCCGTGGAACTGCAACAAACTACAATACCTAAAAATCTCCATACGTGATACTTTGAAAGCCTTTACAGGTTTCCAGTTTAGCGTCACAGAGGTCTGGCATTGGAATTATAGCTCTCAGGCCCCGTACACACGACCGAGTTTCTCGGCAGAATTCAGCCAGAAACTCGATGGGAGCCGTATTCTGCCGAGAAACCCGGCCGTGTGAACACTTTCGGCCGAGGAAACCGACGAGGATCTTGTCGGGCCAAATAGAGAACATGTTCTCTTTTTCCTCGTTAGTCAATGGGGAAACTTGGCTCGCCGAGATCCTCTGCGGCTTCACAAGGAACTTGACGAGCAAAACGATGTGTTTTGCTCGTCAAGTTTCTCGGCCGTGTGTACGGGGCCTCACGCTGATGTTTGTGGTAAAACCGCACATGTGTGGTGCGATCACTGTTTACATATGAATGCGGGACCTGCACCGTTGCATGTGAACACAGTGGGGGGGTCACTTACATTCTTTTTTTTTCATTATTATTTTATTTATTAATTGTACCTTTATTTATTTTTTTATCAACTTTATTGCTATTATAAGCGATGAACAACATCCCTTGTGATAGCATGGGCTGTAGCAGGTGCTCTTTATGGAGAGATCTAGGGTCTTTTAGACCCCATATCTCTCCTCTGGCCTCCAAAGCATCTGATCAAACTGAGATCAGTTTGATCAGATGCTTTACAAGCTGGTAACTGCTTGTAAACAAACAAAGCAAAAACGGAAGTGACTATGGTGTTCGTTTATGAAACAGTGAAAAAATGTCAAATTGCTTCATTCTCCGGCATTCTCAGAGGAGATCTTTCACCTCTGGATGCCAGTTTATGAAGCTTTGTAGATCGCTTCCACTATGGAAGTGATCTACAAACGCTACCAGAAATTCACAGAAACACATAGATTTCAGTTTATTATGCAGTGATAAATTATCACCGCTCAGTTTACGGACAGACTGTGTGGTTAATGCTAATAAAATAAAGAGTTCCCCTACATAATATATACATGTATATATATACACACACACACACACACACACATTTCATATATATATATATATATATATATATATATATATATATATATATATATATATATATATATATATATATATATATATATGTATATATATACACATACTATATATATATATATATATATATATATATATATATATAGATAGATATATATATATATAGATATATATATATATATATATATATATATATATAATAGGGGGACATGGTTACTGTCTCGGGGAGGTCTGATGAAGGTAGAAGGAAGTTGATAATCTTCCTCCTTCCCCCTCAGATCCCCTGGGATTTTCTCTTCACTCCCCGATTCTCCATTTCTGAGCTGGTCACTGGGACTAATAGAAGGATGGGTTTCCCCAGTGGTAACACAGTCAGCAATATAAACTTGATAAACCCTGACCTTATCAATCCCAAACCCAAAAAGTTGCTTTGAATTCACTCTAACCACTTGGCCACAGTACATTTACTGCAGCAGGGGCAGGTTCACGTACATGTATGTCACCACCAGACTCAGCAGATTGCGGCTTCCAGTAGCCGTGCTTAGTATTGTAATGCTGTAATTGTCCCACAGCTATCACATGGTATGTGGGCCAATCACAGCACCCTTTACCATGTGATAGCTGTGGGGCAATCACAGCACATAATAGAAATAACAGCTGTTATGAATGTAACCCATAGTTTAAAACATTGCTGTTACAATGGTCATTACTGTAACAGTAATCAGAGTATAAAAAAAATCCCTGATCACCCTTCCCAAAGAAGTACAATGTCACTATGGTGACACTGAACTACTCTGATGAAAGTATGTGGAAACAAAATGTAAATAAAAGGAAAAAAATATTTTCTCATTTATCTAGTAAAAAATTCAAAACCCAGTGGTGATCAAAAAACACAAAAAGAAAACTCTATTTGTGTGAGAGAAAAAAATCATATAAATATAATCTGTGTACAGTGTTGCATGACCACACAATTGCCAGTTAAAGTAGCACAGTGCTGAATAGCAAAACATTCTCTGGTCCTGAAGGGGGTAAAACCTTTTGTAGGTCAAGTAGTTAACCATTTAAAAACCTGAAGAGAGAAATCTTCCCATTCTCACTTGAGTCCACTGCACGGCTGAAAACTATTGCTATCATGGTTGCTTCATGGATAGTACCACTGCTTTATAGCAGTGATTTGATTTAATGCTGCCAGAAAATCCACCAGCATGGGGGTCTCCAAAATTTCTTATATTTCCTTGAATTTCACAAAAAAAACATACTGGTCCTGGAGTATGTATGTCACTCCTGTTGGGACAAGAAAGAGACGCTCAGGGCAAATATGAAAGTGGAGCTTCTGGGGAGAAGTCGCATACACACATGTGCCAAACATAGCCACATACAGTCATTAATTTGTGTTGACAGCTTATGAGGCATGTTCTACTACCCAGGAGCTGGAAAGCGCTGGGGACTTTAAACCTCAACACAAAGGAGCTAGTACACATCTGTATAAAGGAGGCGTGTGCACATGTGCAAACATGATCCTGAAAGTATTTGAAGATATGTTTTCCAAGACTGATGCAAGTGAGCATATACCACTTTGTCACTACTTGTCACTGTAAGAGCATATTATTGGAAACCTTTGCTATTCGAGAAGCTTGCCTTTGGAGAAGCTCATTATTGGAGAAACCTGTTATTGGAGGAGTTTATTACTGGGGCAGCCTAACATTGGTGGAGCTCATTATTGGAGAAGCATGTTACTGGAGGAGCTTGTTATTAGGGGAGCCTAATATTGGAGGAGCGTAATACTGGAGCAGCCTGTTATTAGAGAAGCTCATTATTGGAAAAGCCTGTTATTGGAGAATCTTATAATTAGGGAAGCCTACTATTGGAGGAGCTTTTTACTGGGGAAGTCTGATATTGGAGGAGCTCCTTATTGGAGAAGCCTGTTGTTGGAGGAGCTTGTTATTGGGGAGCCCATCATTGGAGGAGTGTAATATTGGAGCAACCTGATATTGAAGGAGCTAATTATTAGAGAAGCCTGTTATTGGGGGAACCTAACATTGGAGGAGCATAATACTGGAGTAGCCTGTTATTGGATGAGCTCAATATTAGAGAAGCCTGTTATTGGAGGAGCTTGTTATTGGGGGTGCCTAACATTGGAGGAGCATAATACTGGAGCAGCCTGTTATTGGAGGAGCTCATTATTGGAGAAGCCTGTTATTGGAGGGGCTTGTTATTGGGGGAGTTTAACATTGGAGGAGCGTAATACTGGAACAGCCTGTTATTGGAGGAGCTCATTATTGGAGAAACCTGTTATTAAAGGAACTTGTTATTGGGGAGCCTAATATTGGATGAGTTTAATACTGGAGCAGCCTGTTATAGGAGAAGCTCATTATCGGAAAAACCTGTTGTTAGAGAAGCTTGTTATTGGACAGCCCATTATTGGAGTAGCGTAGTACTGGAGCAGCCTGATATTGGAGGAGCCCATTATTAGAAAAGCCTGTTATTGGAGGAGCTTGTTATTGGGGGATCCTATTATTGGATGAGCGTAATACTGGAGCAGCCTCATAGTTACATAGTTACATTTACAGTTAGTCAAGTTGAAAAAAGACACAAGTCCATCCAGTTCAACCACAAAAAAATAAACAAACAAAATAAAAAACACAGTACAATCCCATACACCCAACTCCATATCCACAGTTGATCCAGAGAAAGGCGAAAAACCCCAGCAGAGCATGATCCAATTTGCTACAGCAGGGGAAAAAAATTCCTTCCTGATCCCCCGAGAGGCAGTCGGATTTACCCTGGATCAACTTTACCTACAAATCTTAGTACTCAGTTATAATATGTACATTTAGGAAAGAATCCAGGCCTTTCTTAAAAGCAATCTACTGAGCTGGCCAGAACCACGTCTGGAGGGAGTCTGTTCCACAGCTCTTAATGTGAAGAAACCTTTCCGTATTTGGAGGTGAAATCTCTTTTCCTCTAGACGTAAAGAGTGCCCCCTTGTCCTCAGTGTTGACCGTAAAGTGAATAACTCAACACCAAGTTCACTGTATGGACCTCTTATATATTTGTACATGTTGATCATATCCCCCCTTATTCTCCTCTTCTCAAGAGTGAATAAATTTAGTTCCTCTAATCTTTCCTCATAGCTGAGCTCCTCCATGCCTCTTATCAGTTTGGTTGCCCTTCTCTGCACTTTCTCCAGTTCTCCGATATCCTTTTTGAGAACTGGTGCCCAAAACTGAACTGCATATTCCAGATGATGTCTTACTAATGATTTGTACAGGGGCAAAATTATATCTCTGTCTCTGGAGTCCATACCTCTCTTAATACAAGAAAGGACTTTGCTCGCTTTGGAAACCGCAGCTTGGCATTGCATGCCATTATTGAGCTTATGATCAACTAAAACCCCCAGATCCTTCTCCACTACAGATCCCCCCAGTTGTACTCCCCCTAGCATGTATGATGCATGCATATTCTTAGTCCCTAAGTGCATAACTTTACATTTATCTACATTAAACCTCATCTGCCACATAGTCGCCCAATTAGACAGAGCATTGAGGTTGGCTTGTAAATTGGAGACATCCTGCAAGGACATTATTCCACTGCATAGCTTGGTGTCATCTGCAAAGACAGAAATTTTACTTTTGATCTCAGACCCAATATCATTTATAAATATATTGAAAAGTAAGGGTCTCAGCACTGAACCTTGGGTACACCGCTGATAACCTTGGACCATATTGCCTCATATTGGAAAAGCTCATTATTGCAGAAGCCTGTTGTTGGAGGAGCTTGTTATTGGGGGAGCCCATTATTGGAGAGAGTAATACTGGAGCAGCCTGATATTGGAGGAGTTCATTATTGGAGAAGCCTATTATTGAAGGAGCTTGTTATTGGGGGAGCCTATTATTGGAGGAGCTTATTACTGTAACAGCTCATTATTTTAGAACCTTCAACATTAATATTTAAGGAGCTTGTTATTGGAAAAGCATGATATGGGAGGAGCTCATTTTCAGAAAAGTTTCTTATTGGTGAAGTTAATTATTAGAAGAGCTTGCTATTGGATGAGCTTATTAATAAAAAAGCCTATTATTGAAGCTTGTTAATGGAAATACAATAAATCCTGGAGAGAGGTCATGGATGCTGCTGTTGTGTGGACCTGAAGTTTCCAGGGCAACTATAATTATTAAAAATGCGCCATAATGCATATCTGGTTGAAAGTTTCTAATATTGTGAAGCCTCGTACACGCGACCGAGGAACTCGACGGGCGAAACACATCGTTTTTTCCTCGTCAAGTTCCTTGTTAGGCTGTCGAGAAACTCGACAAGCCAATTTTCTCCGTTCCCGTCAAGGAAATAGAGAACATGCTCTCTTTTTGGCTCGTCGAGTTTCTCGACAGTTTCCTCAACGAAAATGTACACACGACCGGTTTCCTCAGCAAAAAAATATCTCCCAGCAAGTTTCTTGCTGTTTTTTGCCGAGAAACTCGGTCGTGTGTACGAGGCCTCAGTGTGTATGGCAAGAAGTCTTTCCCACTAGGGATCAACATCCTGACAAGTGATCAGGTCTATCACGGCAGAGGAACCACACTTTCCAGCATGCTCTCTATGTTTCTACATTACAAAATGTTGCCAAAGCTTGGAAACTCTGGAGCAGTCGGTGTATCCAGAATGAGCTAAAGCACCTTAATTGAAGCCTATAATTTACTTAGAGTAGACTGTGACGCATTTACAGTGTACACTATTGTTGTTATACTCAGGGCACCTATCAAACCATAAAAGAGACTCATACAGTATATATTATTATTATAGTCACTGCCATCAGAAACACATGAACCTTGCTTTCTCCTATTTATTCAGCAGTAATTGACCTGCTGATTCCTGCGTTAAGAGGGAATGTAGCATCCATATTTGTGATTTAAATCCTGGTTTACAGCCAGCGCATTCTGTGCACTAAAACACTGAACAAACTGTGCACCAATAAAGAGCACCATAAAGCCACAGGGGATGCATTCATCTCCAGGTAGGCAGAGCAGCTAACGCCCTAATGCATTACCTGGGCTGCAGGAGGACCCAGGAAACACTGTGCACACAGCCTAATGAATGCTATACAATTGGATAAAAGTCAGTCCCCTTATTTCTGGAGAGATGGCCAGGAGATAAGTAACCAGGTAAGTGGCCAGTGGCTGGACCTGCAGAAACAGAGACAGTCTCATTATATAGTGTGAGTGTGAAATTAATTTATAGCATGCTTACTTTGCAGAACAATCAGCTAAGTGAGGAATATAATTACATAATACATATATGCAGCATATATTGTATATATATATATTGTATATATATATATATATATATATATATATATATATATATATATATATATATATATATATATATATATATATTTATATATATATATATATATATATATATATATATATATATATATATATATATATATATATATATATATATATATATATATATATTATAGTTCTTGATTGCAACCTTTAGTACATTGAAATAAAAGTGTAGCAAATTAATATAAAGATAATTTAGGTCCAGAATAGAGATATTATGCAATCCAAAGAAGAAAGTGGATGGTTACAATTAGTTACTTCGTTTACGATTATTACTTAGCAATTAAATAGTACAAAACAATGACGTCACAATGTACATCAAGGGCAGATTGGAGCAGATGGTCTCATAATAAGGAAAATTATTTAATAATACATGGGTGAAATCGTTTTTTTTTTTTTTTTTTTTTTTTTTGTGTATTGTAAACTGTTGCATTCTTGGGCTGATTTACCAAAGAAGTCAAGAATCCCACTGAAAACATTGTGTGAATTGTCACTTCAATTGTCAAATCATGCGAAAAGCAAATTTGTGTTCACTCTACATACCCAATCATGTGCTAATGCTTTCGTGGAGAAGTCAAGTGAATATTTACACTTCTTTCAGTAAAGATTTTGAATGTATTTCCTAAATCAGCCGCAATATGTGGCTGGAATAAAATCGTAATAAAATAATGAAAAATACAGCTTTGTCAAGACATCATTTTATAACGAGAAGAATGCCATATATTAATCAAAAAAGGAAATCATTTTGTAACACTAGGATATATTATAATATTAAAAGGTAGTGTTATTTTATAGGACATAATGATGTTATAATGAGGACTGTGTTTTAAATCTATAATATATATAATATGATATAATACTGCAGAATGGAATATGTGTGGGTAGTCACTTGTGTTAGTTAGGAGGAAGCCAGCCCTTGGAGGACTGAGCCGAATGGTTTTATAATAATTACAATAGTACAGAAAGGTATACAATAACTGCAAACTTTTTTGGTAATTGTACATGAACTAAATATATTGTGATGTAATAGAACGTATATTCCTATTACATAATTAAACCAATAAGGAAAAATGCCGTATTATAATATATGAAGGGGGATTCATATTTCTAAAGTGGTATAAACATTCGTATGAATAACTGGTCTATAATACACAGTAATCCATTATAAAATGTTTTGTAGATGGATCCCTTTTCCGATTATTATTATTATTATTATTATTATTATTATTATTATTATTATTATTATTATTATTATTATTATTATCATTATTATTATTACATGTTAAAACACACTAATTAGGCATCACTCACTATTAGATTTTTTAATTTATTTTTTAAACACCTGTCCTACATGTATATGGGCTATTTTATATGAATGTAAGGCATGTTTTTGTGGCAATTATTTGCTTATCAACAGAGAAACAGTGTTTTAATATCACATGTCCTGCCCTGTATAACGAGACGACACAAATGCAGATTTTTGTCCCATGGTATAGCTATAACAAAATGTCAATTATTGGAGAATGTTTCTTAATATTTCTGTTTGTATTTACATAAATACTTTGTGATATTTGTTTCAATTACTTAAATAATATATTACCGCATAGTTCCTATTTTGCTCACTACTAGAAAAATAAACGTATTTCTAATCACCGTATAAGCAGCTAGGAAATCATTGCTGTATTAATAGTCACTGCAGCAATAAATTATAGGTATATTAATTAAATGACGATACAAAACAGCCTGAAATAATATTAGAGACATTCCAGGTAATCGAAATTACATAAAAACGTCAACAAAGCATGTAGTTATTAATATGTGTAATCTAAAATCTAAATAACTGCATTACCACCTAACAACGCATGTATGACACCTAATGTCACCTGACATCGCTTGTATGTCACCTAATATCTCCTAAAATGTATAATCATATATTCAGAATTTGTATGCTGCTTATTAAATAACTGCGTTACTTATTAGTAATTCGTTTTACTAATATATGTTACTAACTACATATTTACTATTTACTAGCTAATGTCTCTTCCTGATTAATTTTAAAATATGGATAAAATATATACATGTGTATGTATTGTTAAGGAGAGATTTACACAAGTGAAATAATGAATATATATATTAATTCATTCATTATTTTACTTGTGTAAATCTCTCCTTACAATAAATGTGCATGTATATATATTCTCTCTCTCTCTCTCTCTCTCTCTCTCTCTCTCTCTCTCTCTCTCTCTCTCTTTCTCTCTCTCTCTCTATATATATATATATATATATATATATATATATATATATATATATATATATATGTTCTCTCTCTCTCTCTCTCTCTCTCTCTCTCTCTCTCTCTCTATATATATATATATATATATATATATATATATATTCTCTCTCTCTCTCTCTCTCTCTCTCTCTCTCTCTCTCTCTCTCTCTCTCTCTCTCTCTCTCTCTATATATATATATATATATATATATACATATATATATATATATATATATATATATATATATGTTCTCTCTCTCTCTCTCTCTCTCTCTCTCTCTCTCTCTCTCTCTCTCTATATATATATATATATATATATATATATTCTCTCTCTCTCTCTCTCTCTCTCTCTCTCTCTCTCTCTCTCTCTCTCTCTCTCTCTCTCTCTATATATATATATATATATATATGTTTTCTCTCTATATATATATTTATATATATATATATATATATATATATATATTTTCTCTCTCTCTCTCTCTCTCTCTCTCTCTCTCTCTCTATATATATATATATATATATATATATATATATATATATATATATTCTCTCTATATATATATACTCTCTCTCTCTCTCTCTCTCTCTCTCTCTCTCTCTCTCTCTCTCTCTCTCTCTCTATATATATATGCTTTGCATGTTGTGCTAGTGATACGTTGGTATTGTTACAGTTGTATACAAATGATTTGTGCTCTAGAAGATAATAAGGTTTAGTATAATTCAATATTGTAGGCAGTATTGCTATAGAATGAATTGTCTGAAGTCTTTGAAGAATGCATTGAGCAGAACTAATGACAAGGAGTTTCACCCGTCCAGATCGATATTGGTATTGATCAGGCTTGTTGCACGTCTACATAAATAATGTTTTCCTTTCCCACGCAGAGGCTGCTGTGTCCGGAGATGTGATCAGCAGGGCCGATCCTCTGTATAGCACGGCTCTGCCTGACCTTTATCCCAGCATTGTCACCTACCGTACTACATACCGGCTAAACACCTATCCGAGGGTCACAGAAAACAAAGATGACAGGTGACAATGGATCACAATAATATGGAGATTACAATGTATTACTTTTAAAATCAAATGGAATTATCTCTGAAGGGGAAAAGGAACCTCCAACCAACATGGATTGTGTAGCTGTGCCCAAATATTTCGATTAATGAAAAGACTGGTGACCCCAACATCCAACTGCTTCCTGGGGGTCACGAAGCCCACACTCATATTTTATAATTTTCCTACGGGAGATATGCCCTGATTTCCTATGATTTATCCTTAGTCCCTGGATTTTACTTTTTATCATCTATCTGTACCATAAAATATCACTTTTGTTACATCGTGCATTTAATTCTCGCTATATCCAATTTCAATAAAAACTCTAACTGGACCATATTTAGGTTCCTAAAGTTCCTAAGTCCTGTGCTATATATATATATATATATATATATATATATATATATATATATATATATATATATATATATATATATATATATATATATATATATATATATATATATATATATATATATAAATCCACAATAAATATTGGTTTCTCATTTTTTTCATCTGTTGTTTGCCCCAAGTGATGCTGATCTCCAGCAGCCTTTTTGCACATACTTCTTGTCTTCATGAATTCTATGGTGACATGGCATTGCTCAAGGCGAGTTTACTGATGGTGACAAAAGTGGACCAATGGCTACATTGTATTAAAATTGGAACATCACAGAAGCCCATGTGACAGGGTGACAACGCAGGAGCTCAGCTGGGAAGCAGGGATAGAACGTTGTCCACCTATAACTTGGAGTGCCTGAAGAAGACTCTTCATTGCAGGGTCACCTATTACTATTTAAATGAAAGCTGCAAATATTAATTAATTCATATGAACATTACTTTTAAAATGAATATGACTTTTCCAATGTCATTAGCATGTTTCTTTTATTTATTGTTGGCAGTTATAAATGAGAATTATTTACTTAATATTGTTATATAACATTATTATTATAGCTTCTAACTTCAGTTTGTTCAATTAAGCTTTACAAAACAAAACAAAACAAAAAACAAACAAATTGGAAACAAATTTCTATGCAGAGCTGCACCAGATTTTGTAATCTCCAGTTTTAGAAAATCAACCCCATATATGTTAAAGATTAAATTTCCGTTTTTGGGTGTATACTTGCTTTTATCTGTATTCTGTAAATACTATATATATGTGTATACAGGCATACCCCACTTTTAAGTACACAATGGGGTTTATTTACTATCACTGGAGAGTGCAAAATCAGGCTCACTTCTGCATAGAAACCAATGAGCTTCTGAGTGAGGCCTCGTACACACGGCCGAGGAACTCGACGTGCCAAACACATCGAGTTCCTCGGCCAGTTCAGCACTGAAGCCGCCGAGGAGCTCGGCGGGGCGAGAGCTCCCATAGAACAACGAGGAAATAGAGAACATGTTCTCTATTTCCTCGCCGAGCTCCTCGTCGGCTTCCTCGGCCGAAAGTGTACACACGGCCGTGTTTCTCGGCAGAATTCAGCCAGAAACTCGGTCGGAAGCTGAATTCTGCCGAGGAAACTGGTCGTGTGTACGGGGCCTGAGTGAGTGAATGACTTGTATAGCGCTACAAATGCAAACTGAATCACCTCAAGGCGCTTGGCATCCATTTTCCTTCTATTTATCCTTCAGAATAGGTGGGTCTTGAGTTTTTTTCTGAAGGCCTGGTGATCAATTTTCGTTCGGATGTTAGTTGGTAACGCGTTCCACAGTCGAGGTCCTTGGACTGCAAATCTTCGTTCTCCTTTGGTCTTGTAGCAGGCTTTGGGGATTTGTAGTAGTTTTTGGTTGGTTGATCGAAGAACGGGATTGGGATTTTATTTTCTAACCTAATTATTAAGGGGCGCTAACGTGTACACATTTGTGCGTCAGGTAGAGGGCCTTAACCTCCCTGGCGGTATGATTCTTTCAGAAAAAAGGTGCTGAAAGCGGTACCATTATTTGCAAGGAAATTTGGCGTTTTATACTGTAGGCCTGTAATTCTTAGGAATAACTCACTTAAATCTGACCAAACACGAGACTAGTAGGCATCCCGGGTATGAATTTAAAAAAAAAACAAAATTATAAATTATAATATAATAAATAATTATAATTAATTATAACAAATAATAATATAATTATAATAAAAATTATTCAATAATGTATTCAAATCAAAATCACTGAAATTTGCTCAGTTGCAGAATTGTCGCTGTCATTACTTTTATTTTTTTATGACGAATTTCACCACAAATCGCTATCGCACAATTCTGCAAGTGATTATAATTTATTATCGCTGTTTTCTAGCTGCTCTAAAATCATTTTTGACATAAAGGGGCACTTTTGGTTGCTATGGACAATCTACAGTTTGCAGGCAGAAAGAACTGTTTTTTTTATATAAAATAACATGTAGGGCACTGGGCAGACCACTAGGGACAAGGGGGGTGTGTATTTTTTACATACAGTACTGTAATCTATAAGATTACAGTATACTGTATGTAATGTGTTTGTTTACGTTTTTGAATTTGGCGCCGTTCTCCGCTCCCGTGCGTCGTAACGTCGCAGGGAACGGAGATCGGTGGCACAGGAGGACGCTGTGTGAATCGAGTGAGGTCCCGCTCGCTCACACAGCGCAGTGACATCGCTGGATCCAGGGACAAGGTAAGTAAACACTGTCTGTGGATGCTGCGAGTCAAGCCCGAGTCTGACTCGGGGTTACCGATCCTAGGACAAAAATCTAACCCCGAGTCAGACTCGGGAATACCGCCAGGGGGGTTAAATGTGACTCGGTCCTTTACGGCCAGCCAATGGAGGGATCTCAGCGACGGAGTGATTGGTTCCCCCAGGTTTTTTTTCCTGTTACCAGTCATGCCGCTGTGTTCTGGACGACTTGGAGATGGGCAATCTGGTATTTTGGGAGTCCGAGGTAGAGGGAATTTGCATAATCTAGCACCAAGTTCAATTAAGCCTGATAATAAAACCTGGAAGCTCGCCTTGGCTTCTAAAGCCTTGGAAATCACTATACCTCCAGAACCTTCAGTGGCTCTTCTTAACCTTAAACCAGCTACGCTCAATCAAACTCAATTTCGGCTTCTTGTTAACCTTACAACCGCAGCCAAACAAACCATCGCCAAGGCTTGGAAAACCCTTACTTTAACAGTGGCTGAAGCCAAACATAGGATGCTAAAAGCCCTCTTATTTGCCAAAATTACAGCCATAGAAGAGGATAAATTCAATAGAATTTGGAAACCTTGGGTTAAACACCATATTCACCGAGACTTTGATTACTCATTGTTGTTGCCGCTTTAACCTTTTATTGTTACTGCTGATTGTGAGCCTCTTTGGGGGTGGGCCGCGCCATTACCGGGGGAGACACCTCTCCTTTCTTCTCCTTTTTTTTTCTCTTTTCCCCTTTCTTTCTTTCTCTATTTTTTCCTTATTCTCCTTTTTTAAATTATTTTTACACACACACACACACATATATATATATATATATATATATATATATATATATATATATATATATATATATATATTTAGCTGGGTGTAAGATTGATAACAATCTGAGAAACCAATATTACTATATATATATATATATATATATATATATATATATATATATATATATATATATATATATATATAAAAATATATTTATATACGGTAATATTGGTGGCGGGTTTCTCATATTGTTATCAATCTTACACCCAGCTTTGTCATGAATGACCCGCTCTTTACTCATTCTTACCAATATTACCACTTTCCTCAATTTTTTTTCTATCCTTTCTATTATATTGATGCTTTCTCTGTAATCTGTTATTACTCATACTTAATATAGAATTTTACCTACCTGTATATTTGGTGGTCAAAACTTTAATTTGATAAATATTATTGTTTACTCCTTATGATACCATTTTATGTTTGATTACTCGACCTAATATAGGAGACATTTTTGATTTATGACTTAAATATCTCAGTCTCTTCAGGTTCCTTATAATAGAAACTATAAAATTGGTGGTTTTGTGTTCAGCTTTATAAGCTTTGCACCCCATACTGCTTTTATCGATCTTTATGGTTCACGTGATCCCTTTTTATATGTTGTTCATCAATAAAACCTGTCATGTTTTTTTTTTTTTTTTTGACCTGCACCATCTGGAGCATTTTTTTTTCCTTTTTACCATTTGATTTCACCTTGCCACACGAGCGCATTGAGGCTTTCCATCTACGTCCTGCCATTGAGGTTACGTCCAACCAGTTCCTGTGACCAGAGATCTTCATCGCATCTGACCTGTCCGGTTACCATCCTTTGGGGAGTCCCTCTACGCAGAAACCTAGCTCGGTTAAGACCACTACACCTATGAGACTTACTGTCCAAAAAACAGTTAGGTCCACACCTTCCGGTAAGAGTACCCTTTACTTACTAATTTCTTCATATGATGCCCTGTTGATCCCTTCAGTCAACTGTATATTAAACCATCATGACCATGTTATACACTATTTTTCCTATGGAATTCTAAGTGCACTGCACTGAGAGACATTTCACTCACCTTGTGTCACATTCAGTGTGACATAGGACCTTACACGGACTCTACCTATATACATTTTTTGCTTTCTTATGGACTTTGCATTCTTTATGGACTTTAGTATTATATTTATTATTTTTTATGAAGTCCTCACACAGAGTTTATTCACATTGGGCCAGATTCACAAAGAGTTACGCCGGCGTATCAGTAGATACACCAACGTAACTCGCAATCTAAGCCCATCGCATGTTTAAGTGTATGCTCAAACTGAGATACACTTAAACCTACCTAAGATACGACGGCCTGCGCCGTCGTATCTTAGGGTGCAATATTTCCGCTGGCCGCAAGGTGGCGCTTCCATTGAGTTTGGCGTAGATAATGCAAATTAGTAGATACGCCGATTCACAAATGTACGCTTGCCCCTCGCAGTAAAGATATGCCATTTCCGTAAGAGGTATGCCGGCGTAAAGATAAAGCTGCCGCCTAGGTGGCGGATCCTATGTTAAGTATGGCCGTCGTTCCCACGTCGAAATTTTGAAATTTTACGTCGTTTGCGTAAGTCGTCCGTGAATGGGGCTGGACGTAATTTACGTTCACGTCGAAAGCAATGACGTCCTTGCGACTAGTGTTGCTCACGAATATTCGCATTGCGAATATTCGACTCGAATATAGCATATTCGAGAAATCGCGCTATATTTCGAAATTCGCGGTGAATATTCGCAATTCCGAATATTCGATTTTTTACAATTTTTTTTTTGAATCAGATCACATCCTAGATATCTCCATCGACGTCTAAAAGCATTGCTGGTATCATTAGAGACCCTGGGCCGAGTAGCTGAAGCGTTCATTGAATTTTCCAGAAAGATCGCAATGCGATTATTCGGCAAACGCAATATCGCGCGATTATTTTCCTCGCCCCGATCTTCCGCATCAGAGCGATTTTTACAGTTTCATTTTTAAAACAGATCACATCCTAGTGATCTCCATAGACGTCTGAAAGCATTGCTGGTATGATTAGAGCCATTGGGCCGAGTAGCTGAAGCGATCATTTTATATTGCCGAATAATCGCAATGCGAATATTCGGCAATAGGAATATTGCGCGATTATTTGCTCCGCCCTTTTGCATCAGAGCCAATCAGAGTTCTCCTTCCACACTCGTCACAGGTTAGCAACCAATAGGAACCTGCCTGCATGGACATTATATAAGCTCACTCCCAGCACCATTTCATTGCAGATTCAGAAGCTTGCTATAGAGTGTGGAGGCTGTTTCTGTGTTCCTGGTTTCCTGGTTTCCTGTGTCTTTGTTCTTGATTGATTTAGATCATCACCAGCATTGCTATTTAGTGATTCCAGTGGATCTTTTCCAGTATATCAACTGCTTTTTTCAAAGCAATAGACCCAAGAGCTTTTTTCAAAGCTACGTTTTGTGCTGTTTTGTGCTGTTTTTTTCATTTGTGTTACTGTTTGATCCTGCAATCCTCCCTGTTCAGTTATATTTGCAAGAGATTTCAGAACACATATTGATCTGAGCTTTATAAAAGAGCTTTTCTAAAAGCTAAGTTTTGTTCATCTTGTGTTACTGTCAGATCTTGCAGGTTCACTGTTCAGTGATATTTGATAGGCATCTCAGTTCAAATTTTGTTTAGTTTTCCCTAAAGAGCTTTTATAAAAGCTAAGTTTTGTGTTCAGTTTAGTTAAATTTTGTGTAGTAAGTGTACACACTGTTAGTGTACATTTATTTCATCTAGCTTAGCTTAGTGTGTGTTTAGTGTCTGTGTTTTGTGTTTAAAAAAAAAAAAAAAAAAAAAAGTTAGTGTTTGTTTAGTGCTTTTTTTTTTTTTCTTTAATTTTGTAGTCCTTGTCTGGTGTACTACTTTTCTTATAGTTTAGTAGCTGTCTGTGTACGTCTTTGTCTGCGTGCCTGTCTTGTAAAAAAAACACAAAAACACATTTTGTTCACATTTTCCCCCCCAATAAAGTTTAACCCCCCCACACACATATCAGCAATTATGAGCGGCATCCGTGGCCGTGGCAGTAGGGGTAGGGGAGTTACTCCCAGTGCTGGATCGCTGCCAGCACGGGGTACCTCTCGTGCCCCTACTAGTGGTAGAGGATCGGGTGCAAGGGGAGTACGCCTGATCCGGGAGTTCTTCCCATCGGGCAGCCGCCCGATATTGCCATCTCAGGCTCAAGTAGTGGTGGACTACATGGGGCACAGCAGTGCCACTGAGTCGTCGGTCCCGACTCACAGTAGTACCACCATTACACCGTTGCCTGTACTACCCCCCCCCAGCCCCCAAGAGTCCAGCATCTTACTGTTCGACAGCGACAGTGATAGGGATCTCTTGGGGGAGGCCATGCATCAGGCAGACCTCCAGCTCTGTCCTGATGGTCAGGACCTTTTTGAAGGGATGGATGAGGAGGATGGGATACCTGCTGGCAGTATCCCAGAGACATCCCTTCAAACTGGTGCTGCTGTTTTGGTGCAGGAAACAGCAGCACCTAGTCAGACCCAGGCGTGGGTGAGGGGACAGCGGAGCCAGGCTAGAGGCTCCATGTCACGTGGTTCCCTCAGACCAACACATCTCAGCCCTTGGTCTGACATCTCTGGGGGCGAAGAGGGTGACCCATCATGGTTGCCATCTGACGCGTCGGCTCACTACGTCAGTGACGACGGGGAAGGTAGGCACCCTGGTGAAACGGTGCGCCAGGTCACCACCAGGGAGACCATCGTCAGGGTCTCCACTGGTGATGGCAGCAGGAGGTGTCAGGAGGAGGAGCAGCAGCTGCAGCAGCAGCAGCAGGCAGCTCCACCTGTGCGCACCGAATCCCAGCAGGTGCAAGTAAGCGTCACCCCATCTGACAGGAGGGCGGTGCTGAAGTCACCTGTCTGGAATTTCTTTACCCTGGTGGCAGACAACCCTACCGTGGCCATCTGCCGGATTTGTAAAGTGAGGGTGAAGAGAGGGAAGTGTTTGGCTCGGGTGGGTACCACAGCCCTGAACCAGCACCTCAGGATAAACCACTGGGCGTTGTATGAGGAGATGAAGCGTGGTGGTGGTAGCAGCGCCACCACCACAAGTGAGCAGGGTACAGCAGCCCCTGCCACATCTTCATCTGTTTCCAGCAGGTCATGCCCCCCCGCTCCCTCTAGTAGAGGTACTGGTACCGGCAGCCAGACCTCTACTTCCACAGCACCCTCCACGTCTGTGTCCCGCACTGCCGTCCGGCGCCAGGCGTCGATTTCAGACGCCTTTGACCGCACCACTCCCTTCCCCCCTGGAGACCGACGTGTGCGTTCCCTCAATGGGCTCCTGGCAAGGGTTATTGCCCAACATCTGCTGCCCTTCAACATAGTTGACAGCAACCCCTTCAGGCAGATGTTGGAGCAGGCCCAACCCCAATGGCGTGTCCCCAGCCGCCATTTCTTTGCCAGGACTGGTGTCCCTGCCCTACACCAGCACATTGTTCAGAATGTAACCCTGTCGCTGGATCACGCTGTCAGCGACAGGGTTCATCTGACAATGGATGGCTGGACCAGCAGGCATGGGCAGGGACGCTACATCAGCTTCACGGCCCATTGGGTTTCCCTCCGAGGCGTCGGTGAGGGATCGTCGGCAACCGATCTTGTGGTGCCGCCCCGGGGTGTCCAGGGGAGAACTGCTGGTCTCCCTCAAGCCACTGTCTCCGCAGCTGCTGAGCCTCCCAGCAAGCGCCCCCGTAGCTACTCAAGTGTGGGGCACGTGCGCTGTCAGGCCGTGCTCCAGCTTGTTAGTTTAGGGGACCGGAGACACACTGCAGAAGAAGTGCTGAAAGCACTTCAAGCTCAGGTCCAGAAGTGGCTGACACCCCGAAGGCTCCAGCCAGGTATGGTTGTCTGCGATAACGGCAGCAACCTACTCGCCGCCCTCCATGCTGGCAGTCTGACGCACGTGCCCTGTCTGGCACATGTCCTCAACCTGGTGGTGCAGAAGTTCCTGCGCACTTATCCAGGGTTGAGTGACATTGTGGCAAAGGCGCGTAGGATTGCCAGCCACTTCAGGCGCTCCCCAACCGCTACCGCGTCCCTGTCCAAATTGCAGCGGAAGTACAATCTGCCCCTTCACAGGCTGATTGTGGACAGTGTGACGCGGTGGAACTCCACCCTCCACATGCTGAAGAGGTTGTGGGAGCAGCAAAGGGCGGTGAGGGAGTACCTGATGGAACTAGGCACTCAGAGGGCTTCACCACAACTCCCTTTCATCGCCTGTGCGCAGTGGGGGCAGATAAACCAGGTCTGCCAAGTGTTGTCCTCCTTCGAGCAGGCGACCAAGATGGTCAGCAGTGAGCAAATTGGCCTCAATAGCGTGCTGCCAATACTGTTCATGCTGGAGAGGACACTAGATCGCCTGCTCGAGGCTGGGGAGAGTGCCTTGGTGGAGCAGGAGGAGTCAGCAATGCTCCACCGAGACCAGGGCCAGGACCAGGAGGAGGAGGAGGAGGAGGAGGAGGATGATGATGAAGAGGAGGAGGAGGTGGTTGCTGGTGTCGTCCCGGAGTCAGGGCCTGGTCAGGAGGGAGAGCCGGTGTTGGGGGCACCGATAGTCCGGGGGTTGGGCATGTCTGAGTTTGACCAGCAGCGCCTCAGGGAAGAAGAGTCGCACCTCATTAACCTGGCCAGCATTGAGGAGTCACAGCGGGCTGTGCTCTTCCCCATGGCTGCCCACATGCTCAGATGCCTCAGGAGGGACCCCCGGGTTAAGACCATCAAGACGAGGGATGATTTCTGGATGGCCACCCTTTTGGATCCCAGGTGCAAGGGGAAACTGGAGCAGTTCATCCCAGCCAGCCGGAGGCAGCAGCGGATGGAGGAACTGCAGGCAGCCATTGTCAGACGGTTGGAGCAGGCAACTCCCCGGCCTCCAGTTGTCCCCCCTCATCTCACCCAGCAGGTGGCTGCACCCAGCTGCAGCCGAGCAGGGGACCTAATGGAAGAGATGAGGATGTTCTTCCAAACCGAGCGACCCAGTACCACCACCAGCAGCAGCAGCAGCAGCAGTCACCACCAGCGGCTGGCCCACATGGTGGCAGACTACATGGCGTCCGTCGGTGCTTCTGACAGTATGAGCACCGACGACCCCATGGAGTACTGGGTTGCCAGATTGGACACCTGCCGCGAGCTCGCTCAGTATGCGCTGGAGTTATTGTCTTGCCCCCCCTCCAGCGTACTATCTGAGCGGACATTCAGCGCGGCAGGTGGGGTGGTCACGGACAAGAGGACCCGTCTGTCCACAGAGTCCGTGGACAGACTCACATTCATAAAGATGAATGAGTCCTGGATCGGCGGTGACTTTCTGGCACCCGTCGTCGGTTCAGGGCGCTGAAGGGTCCCTTGCCATGCATTCCCTGATGAAGCCCCGGACCTGATGTATTTACAGTGCTGAATATAACTATTTCAACATCAGAGAAAATCAATGTTAATATTTGGTACAGTAGGCTTTCTTTGCAATTACAGCGGTCAAAAATTTCTTGTAGTTTTACACCAGCTTTGCACACACTGGAGGAGGGATTTTGGCCCACTCCTCCACACAGATCTTCTCTACATCAGTCATGTTTCTGGGCTATCGCTGAGAAACACGGAGTTTGAGCTCCCTCCAAAGATTCTCTATTGGGTTTAGGTCTGGAGACTGGCTAGGCCACGCCAGAACCTTGATATGCTCCTTACAGAGCCAATCCTTGGTTATCCTGGCTGTGTGTTTTGGGTCATTCTCATGTTGGAAGACCCAGCCTCGACCCATCTTCAAAGCTCTAACTCAGGGAAGGAGGTTGTTGCCCAAAATCTTGCAATACATGGCCCCGGTCATCCTCTCCTTAATACAGTGCAGTCACCCTGTCCCATGTGCAGAAAAACACCACCAAAGCATGATGCTACCACCCCCATGCTTCACATTAGGGATGGCGTTCTTGGCATGGTACTCATCATTATTCTTCCTCCGAACACGGTTAGTGAAATTATGATCAAAAAATTATATTATAGTCTCATCTGACCACATGATTTTCTCCCATGACTCCTTTGGATCAGTCAAGACAATTATGTCAGCAGTTATTTCACACCCTATATACTCTTATTAAGACTGCTGTACATCATGGCAACTCCTGCCCATGTGATATGACTCTGTATCAACTACTACTGTTAATACTACTGCTGCTGCTTCTGCTGCTGCTGCCCAGTCAAGACACCTATGTCAGCAGTTATTTGACACTCTATATACTCCTATTCCTACTGCTGTTCATGATGGCACCTCCTGCCCATGTGATATGACTCTGTATCAACTACTACTGTTAATACTACTGCTGCTTCTGCTGCTGCTGCCCAGTCAAGACACCTATGTCAGCAGTTATTTGACACTCTATATACTCCTATTCCTACTGCTGTTCATGATGGCACCTCCTGCCCATGTGATATGACTCTGTATCAACTACTACTGTTAATACTACTGCTGCTGCTTCTGCTGCTGCTGCTGCCCAGTCAAGACACCTATGTCAGCAGTTATTTGACACTCTATATACTCCTATTCCTACTGCTGTTCATGATGGCACCTCCTGCCCATGTGATATGACTCTGTATCAACTACTACTGTTAATACTACTGCTGCTTCTGCTGCTGCTGCCCAGTCAAGACACCTATGTCAGCAGTTATTTGACACTCTATATACTCCTATTCCTACTGCTGTTCATGATGGCACCTCCTGCCCATGTGATATGACTCTGTATCAACTACTACTGTTAATACTACTGCTGCTTCTGCTGCTGCTGCCCAGTCAAGACACCTATGTCAGCAGTTATTTGACACTCTATATACTCCTATTCCTACTGCTGTTCATCATGGCACCTCCTGCCCATGTGATATGACTCTGTATCAACTACTACTGTTAATACTACTGCTGCTGCTTCTGCTGCTGCTGCTGCCCAGTCAAGACACCTATGTCAGCAGTTATTTGACACTCTATATACTCCTATTCCTACTGCTGTTCATGATGGCACCTCCTGCCCATGTGATATGACTCTGTATCAACTACTACTGTTAATACTACTGCTGCTTCTGCTGCTGCTGCCCAGTCAAGACACCTATGTCAGCAGTTATTTGACACTCTATATACTCCTATTCCTACTGCTGTTCATGATGGCACCTCCTGCCCATGTGATATGACTCTGTATCAACTACTACTGTTAATACTACTGCTGCTTCTGCTGCTGCTGCCCAGTCAAGACACCTATGTCAGCAGTTATTTGACACTCTATATACTCCTATTCCTACTGCTGTTCATGATGGCACCTCCTGCCCATGTGATATGACTCTGTATCAACTACTACTGTTAATACTACTGCTGCTGCTTCTGCTGCTGCTGCTGCCCAGTCAAGACACCTATGTCAGCAGTTATTTGACACTCTATATACTCCTATTCCTACTGCTGTTCATGATGGCACCTCCTGCCCATGTGATATGACTCTGTATCAACTACTACTGTTAATACTACTGCTGCTTCTGCTGCTGCTGCCCAGTCAAGACACCTATGTCAGCAGTTATTTGACACTCTATATACTCCTATTCCTACTGCTGTTCATCATGGCACCTCCTGCCCATGTGATATGACTCTGTATCAACTACTACTGTTAATACTACTGCTGCTGCTTCTGCTGCTGCTGCCCAGTCAAGACACCTATGTCAGCAGTTATTTGACACTCTATATACTCCTATTCCTACTGCTGTTCATGATGGCACCTCCTGCCCATGTGATATGACTCTGTATCAACTACTACTGTTAATACTACTGCTGCTTCTGCTGCTGCTGCCCAGTCAAGACACCTATGTCAGCAGTTATTTGACACTCTATATACTCCTATTCCTACTGCTGTTCATCATGGCACCTCCTGCCCATGTGATATGACTCTGTATCAACTACTACTGTTAATACTACTGCTGCTTCTGCTGCTGCTGCTGCCCAGTCAAGACACCTATGTCAGCAGTTATTTGACACTCTATATACTCCTATTCCTACTGCTGTTCATGATGGCACCTCCTGCCCATGTGATATGACTCTGTATCAACTACTACTGTTAATACTACTGCTGCTGCTTCTGCTGCTGCTGCCCAGTCAAGACACCTATGTCAGCAGTTATTTGACACTCTATATACTCCTATTCCTACTGCTGTTCATCATGGCACCTCCTGCCCATGTGATATGACTCTGTATCAACTACTACTGTTAATACTACTGCTGCTGCTTCTGCTGCTGCTGCTGCCCAGTCAAGACACCTATGTCAGCAGTTATTTGACACTCTATATACTCCTATTCCTACTGCTGTTCATGATGGCACCTCCTGCCCATGTGATATGACTCTGTATCAACTACTACTGTTAATACTACTGCTGCTTCTGCTGCTGCTGCCCAGTCAAGACACCTATGTCAGCAGTTATTTGACACTCTATATACTCCTATTCCTACTGCTGTTCATCATGGCACCTCCTGCCCATGTGATATGACTCTGTATCAACTACTACTGTTAATACTACTGCTGCTTCTGCTTCTGCTGCCCAGTCAAGACACCTATGTCAGCAGTTATTTCACACCCTATATACTCTTATTAAGACTGCTGTTCATCATGGCACCTCTTGCCCGAGTGATTTGACACTGTATTGTCAATGTCTACTACTACTATTACAGCTCAGTCAAGACACCTGTGTCCCAATTTTTTGGTACACTATTGACTACTATGACCACTACTGATGCTGTAAAGTATTCCCCAAGTGTTTTTATGCTATGTATTACTATTACCACTACTGCTTGTAAATCATGCCTGTGTGATACTTAGTGGGAATGCTTTAATAAGCATTCCTAGTATGGATACCCGTAAATGTATTAATCTTAATTAGTGTGAATGCTTTAATAAACATTTCCAGTATTGATATCCGTAAATTTAGTAATCTTATTATTCCTTAAGTTTTTTGGTTCTGCGTAACTTCGGCATACTTTCAACTATTGAGACCATTCAACTGTAAAAATGTTCGTCTCGTTAAGCTAATGATGGGACTTCTTCAAGTTTTTTTCTACTTTTTACACTTTTATAAATTTTAAGCTTTTAGACCCTTTTATTAAACATTGAAGTCAATGAGAACATCCTTTTCCCCTTTGAATTCACATGCCATGCCAAAAGTTTCAGCTACTTCATACTTTCACTTACAGACACTGAAAAAACTTTAAAGCGGTCACAAAATATTTAGCTATCCGGCTATGACTTTTCAAATCGTTATCGTTTACAATTTTTTGGTGAAAACGCAATTTACGTTTTGCGAATTTTTCACAAAAATGCAATAGGTTATAATGTAATCCTATGGAGGGGATTTAGAGTCTGTCAGGTGACCTTAACATTGGAGATCTTTGTAATTAAAAATATCTTTACAAAAAGGGGAAACAAATTGGTCTCACGCCCACAAGATCTACTTTTCATACACAATTTTTAGATCAAAACGTAGCTATGCTTGTCTGGTTTATGGCAATGTGACCAATTCTGCGATACGTATTTTAGTTTTAATTATTGGAGCAACAGCCAGAAATTATGTCTCATAGACTCTCATGTGAAATTATCTAAAAAATGTTGCTGCAGAACTCACAAAGACGCTCTTTTCTAAATCGCCGAAATGGCCACATTTTTAAGTTTATCTACATAAATTTCATATCGATGCGTTTACAAGGGCCGTGTATTTCAAACGGTGTAGTCGTTGTATCAATTGCATGTACGTTTGAGGATTTATTAAGCTTTGTTTGGAGGCTTAAATCATGTATTAGATCTGTGAATTAAAAGCGTTTGTAATGTTATTTCTTTCCATAAATAACTTTCCTGACCTCAGTGCAATATTCCTCCTCACTGACCTGGGGGGGAGGGGAAACCTATTGAGGGGGGAGGGGCGACCAGGAAGTCAGCATACTCTATACTTTGCAGATAGAGAAAGAAGCTGTGTGTCCTAAAGATAGTGTAGTGGTTATGGTGAATGTCTTTGGCAAGGGGCTCACCAATTAAGCATTCCCACTCGCATTTTCCTCAGGAAATGCATTGTCTAGTTATATTATATTTTAATACTCCTGCTGCTGCCTCCATGCTGAGTAAAGCTTCATGACCTTTCTGGCACAGCGGATCCACCAACAGCCTCCGCTACAAGCTACCAGACCGGACTACCAGACCGGATCTAAACAGCAAGTGTAACTATAACAATGAACCTTATGTTAAACCCTGTTTTGCGGCATTTATACTGCAACCATTGGGCTGACTGCAAGAGCTCATCTGCATTCTCTCTCTTTCTTGCTCTCCCTCTCTCTCTCTTTGTATATATATATATATATATTGTTGCTTTTGTTATGTTCATTTTTCAACAGTTTATTTTGTGTTCGTCGTGTCTGTGTCGTGTGCTTTAGTTTGTCCTAGGTTAATGTTAAATAAAATAATAGTATAAAATGTTTTTGCTTATTATGAAGTTAAATGTGTTGATGTTGATTTGTTTGATGTGAAGTTAGATGTGTTGAAAAACCTACAACTCTATCTCAAAAAGAAATGAAACATTTCCAAAAAATAAGTTTTTTTAATACAAAAATAAATTTAAATATAGCTCTCAATCCGTTTTTGAATGCGGTGCATTTCCGCAATCTGACCCGATAGCTGCTGCTCTAGCAGAGCATTTTGTTGGTTGAGGTAGCTCATCTTACGCTGGTTCTGAAGGATCTTCTGGTGCGTCTTTTCAATGAGTATATTTTGCCTCTTCAGATCTCTTGATGCTTTTAGGATATAATAAAAAAACATTTGGATTTCAAATAACGTTACCAAATAAATAAATATTTTTTTTTGCTTATTAATCAATCATTATCATGTGTATACACTTGTTATGTGTCTAACACATCCCGGGAGTGCAGAATTATTAGGCAAATGAGTATTTGGACCACATCATCCTCTTTATGCATGTTGTCTTACTCCAAGCTGTATAGGCTCGAAAGCCTACTACAGATTAGGCATATTAGGTAATGTACATCTCTGTAATGAGAAGGTGTGTGGTCTAATGACATCAACACTCTATATCAGGTGTGCATAATTATTAGTCAATTTCCTTTTCTTTGGCAAAATTGACCAAAAGAAGGATTTGACAGACTCTGAAAAGTCCAAAATAGAGAGATATCTAGCAGAGGGATGCAGCACTCTTAAAGTTGCAAAGCTTCTGAAGCGTGATCATCAAACAAAAGAAGCGTGTGGAAAAACAAAGGTGCAAAATAACTGCCCATGAACTGAGAAAAGTTAAGCGTGCAGCTGCCAAGATGCCACTTGCCACAAGATTGGCCATATTTCAGAGCTGCAACATCACTGGGGTGCCCAAAAGCACAAGGTGTGCAATACCCAGAGACATGGCCAAGGTAAGAAAGGCTGAAAGACGATGACCACTGAACAAGACACACAAGCTGCAACGTCAAGACTGTGCCAATAAATATCTCAAGAAAGATTTTTCTAAGGTTTTATGGACTGCTGAAATGAGAGTGAGTCTTGATGGGCCAGATGGAAGAGCCCGTGGCTGGATTGGTAAAGGGCAGGGAGCTCCAGTCCAACTCAGACGCCAGCAAGGTGGTGGTGGAGTACTGGTTTGGGCTGGTATCATCAAAGATGAGCTTGTGGGGCCTTTTCGGATTGAGGATGGAGTCAAGCTCAACTCCCAGTCCTACTGCCAGATTATGGAAGAGACCTTCTTCAAGCAGTGGTACAGGAAAAAGTCACCATCCTTCAAGAAAAACATGATTTTCATGCAGGACAATGCTCCATCACACGTGTCAAAGTACTCCACAGCGTGGCTGGCAAGAAAGGGTATTAAATAAAAAAAAGTAATGACATGGCCTCCTTGTTCACCTGATCTGAACCCCATTGAGAACCTGTGGTCCATCATCAAATGTGGGATTTACAAGGAGGGAAAACAGTACACCTCTCTGAACAGTGTCTGGCAGGCTGTTGTTGCTGCTGCACGCAATGTTGATGGTGAACAGATCAAAACACTGACAGAATCCATGGATGTCAGGCTTTTGAGTGTCCTTGCAAAGAAAGGTGGCTATATTGGTCACTGATTTGTTTTTGTTTTGTTTTTAAATGTCAGAAATGTGTATTTGTGAATGTTGAGATGTTATATTGGTTTCACTGTTAAAAATAAATCATTGAAATGGCTATCTATTTATTTTTTGGTTAAGTTGCCTAATAATTCTGCACAGTAATAGTAGTCACCTGCACACACAGATATCCCCCGAAAATAACTAACACTAAAAACAAACTAAAAACTACTTCCAAAAAAATTCAGCTTTGATATTAATGAGTTTTTGGGGTTCATTGAGAACATGGTTGTTGTTCAATAATAAAATGAATCCTCAAAAAATACAACTTGCCTAATAATTATGCACTACCTGTATACTTCTAGCATCAATACCATATTATGGTTATACAATCTGACTGGTGCGCTTTATATGTTGTCCATTTTTATATCTACATTTTGTTGTTGAAATGTTATTAATCATTGTGCACATATTTACCTTCCTGAATGAGGCTCACAGGACCGCTCTCTTCCTCCTGCTCTTCTGCTTGAGAAGTTGGGGTGGTGGGGGGGGGGAAGCTCCTCAGCTTGCTCCTCAACAGGAGCTGGGGTTGGGGAGTGGGAGGGCCCTGGCTGCTCCTCCTCATCCATGTCCTCCTCTGCCGCATCCTCCTCTGCCGCATCCTCCTCCTCCTCCTCATCGGCCTGGCGCCTTCTGCGCTTGGCGCGGACAACTGGCATTGGAGCTCCTATAATAACACAATGTTCATATATTATAAAAATGTTTTCTAATGACGTATGCAAATTCTGTGTACTGTGCTGTATTGTATATGAATACAAATTGATTTATATAGACAGTTAACCAATGGGACAATGTTATATTAAAGGGTCTTGTGGGCACTACAGGGGACTGAGCGTGAGCTGGGATGCAACCATGTTAAAATGAGCTGTTTTTGTCTCCTTTGTTTTGTTCAGACCATCTCATGTTAAAAAAATGGCCTGATGGAGCACACGGGATTACTATAACAACCCCACTCCTAACACAGGAATTTAGTGGTAATCTATATATATAAAACTCAACGTGTGTGTGTGCATAAATGTATGTATGTATGTATGTATGTATGTATGTTCCAGCATCACGTACAAACGGCTAAAGATATTTATATGAAACTTGGCACACAGGTTACTTATATGTCAGCCACAAACATAGGATAGGTGGTTTAAACCTTACCCACCCCCACTTGCCATGGTCGGGGTTTTTCTTTAAAGTCCCATGCAAAGCAATGGGAAAATTATGTTCCCACATAACTTCTGTGTTCCTGTCTGCTGCCCCATGTCTTTTTTCAACAGTACTATGAATACCTTGGCCGGTGGTGATATATGTTAGCACAACATGGCATCTTGTTTAACAACATCTGACCTTACATGAATTACATATGACCTTACATAACTGTCACCAAAGGAGCTGCGGTGGCTCCACGCGATTGCCACTGCACTGACAACTGATTCACCTCTGCAGCTAGGGGTTCGGATCCCGCTCTCGGCTACCTGTGAATTGAGTTTGGTGGTCTCAGCCCCGCCACTGGTGGGTGTGCTATGCGAGGTTGGGTTGGGAGGACCCCCTCACACCCGCCATTGCCAACCGGGGCATGGAGAAAGGTGGCAGATTGCCTCTGGGGGAGGCCTCCCAACTCCTGCAGGCCGGCTCCTCTCTCTTTCGAGTTCACGCACAAAATACACTTTTTTAAAAAAAAACATAACTGTCAACAATAACTTACCTGGATGATATTTAGCCCGAAGACGTCTGACATTACCCATTTGGCGCCTCTTGAGGTCAGACCACTTCTTAACAATGGCCTTGTGGTCATGTTGGCCGCCAAAGTCAGCGATTAGGGCGCTGACCACAGCCCTTTTCTGTGGCTGCCGCCGCAGGTCATCATATCCTGTTTCCAGGAACTTCTGCAAGATGAAGAACAAAGTATATTGTAATACTTCTGTTGACAGCCTTATGGATATATGACGTAAATGTATGCTATTCAACAATTGGAAGCATTCTCGCCTTATTAATCAATGACAGGGGTAACATGAAAGATTTTATATCCTGCCATTTCGGTCGCCACCTTTTTTGCATAAATATAGCAGCCATTATCATTTGCATAATTATGAATATATTATTAACAACACAGGATACACGTATAGGGGAGATATGCGTTGCTAACTCTTTTCCCTGTCAGGAGCCTAACGCCCCGGGGGGTCAGAGACGGGACCTTTTTCGGAGGACCACTGACGTATGTACCAGTCGCAGTTTTTTGTGATGTCACTCTTTAGGTGTGTGCACATTTTTCACTGCATCCGGGTGGAGTTTTTGGGTTGTGTTTTGCACGCCACAGGCTTTTCAACAGGAAAAAAACAGCTGGAGGCAGAATGGTTGCAAAACACTACGTGTTTGTTACTTAACTCTGGGTTTCAAGACCAGTCCACCTCCAGCTGTTGCAAAACTACTACTCCCATCAGCCACGGTCTGTCAGTGCATGCTAAGAATTTTACTTTTGCTGCATTTAGGGTGCCACAGTTTAGAGACCCGTGCATAAAGGCCTGAAAAATGGGGGCCTGCAGAACTTACAATACTAGAAGTGCCAGCATTCCCAGGCATGCTGGAAGTTGTAGTTCTGCAACATCTAAAGGGCAATATGTATTCGAACGTCCTTGGGCCTTGAGGACACTGAAGTCAGGACGTTCGCATACGTCCTATGTCCAAAAAAATTTTAAATTCATTATGCTAAATAACAAGGAAAAGTGCCAATATACACATTTGCCAACCAGGGTGTCTGCAGCTGTCCAGGCATGCTGGGACTTGTAGTTTTGTAAAAGCAGGAGACACATTTTTTGTGAAATACTAATATATGATCATATATACTAACTTTTAAACTAGACTTAAATGCTGGGCTGGGCTGGGACTTGTAGTTTTGTAAAAGCAGGAGACACATTTTTGGTTAAATACTAATATCTGATCATATATACTAACTTTTAAACTAGACTTAAATGCAGTTGAAGTTGATGAAATAACAGTGGTCAAAATACTTACACAAATCAGCAACTTTTCCTCAGACTTAGTGAAATTGCTTCCAACCATGTTGCTGTGTGATTGCGCTGCGATCATAAGTTGGAAACTGGCAAGGCTCCAGGAAATGGTCGCGTGTTGTTCGCGTGTTGATTGCGCTGCTTGGACCGAGATGGGTCCATATGGCTTCGGCTGTATGGACCACAGTAACTCTTTTCCCTGTCAGGAGCCTAGGAGCCTAACGCCCCGGGGGGTCAGAGACGGGACCTTTTCGGAGGACCACTGACGTATGCAACCGTCGCAGTTTTTTGTGATGTCACTCTTTAGGTGTGTGCAAATTTTTCCTTGCACCGGGTGGAGTTTTTGGGTTGTGTTTTGCACGCCACAGGCTTTTCAACAGAAAATAACCAGCTGGAGGCAGAATGGTTGCAAAACACTACGGGTTTGTTACCTAACTCTGGGTTTCAAGACCAGTCCACCTCCAGCTGTTGCAAAACTACTACTCCCATCAGCCACGGTCTTTCAGTGCATGCTAAGAATTTTACTTTTGCTGCATCTAGGGTGCCACAGTTTAGAGACCCGTGCATAAAGGCATGAAAAATGTGGGCCTGCAGAACTTACAATACTAGAAGTGCCAGCATTCCCAGGCATGCTGGAAGTTGTAGTTCTGCAACATCTAAAGGGCAATATGTATTCGAACGTCCTTGGGCCTTGAGGACACTGAAGTCAGGACGTTCGCATACGTCCTATGTCCAAAAAAATTTTAAATTCATTATGCTAAATAACAAGGAAAAGTGCCTAAATACACATTTGCCAACCAGGGTGTCTGCAGCTGTCCAGGCATGCTGGGACTTGTAGTTTTGTAAAAGCAGGAGACACATTTTTGGTTAAATACTAATATCTGATCATATATACTAACTTTTAAACTAGACTTAAATGCAGTTGAAGATGATGAAATAACAGTGGTCAAAATACTTACACAAATCAGCAACTTTTCCTCAGACTTTGAGAAATTGCTTCCCACCATGTTGCTGTAATATTGGGAAACTGGCAAGGCTCCAGGAAATGGTCGCGTGTTGTTCGCGCAATTGCGCATGCGCGATCGAAAAATCGCAATCGCAATATGTATTTTGGTTAAAATATCATACATATTCGATTTCAGAGTGCTGCTACAGCAGTTTTCGAAATATCTGCAATAAATTTCGCATTCGCATGTTGCGATATTTCGATAAAATATCAGGAATATTCTGAGCCAATCAGAGCGCTCCTCCAGCATATCTCGAAATTGCGCAATAAATATCGCATTCGCATGTTGCGATATTTCGATAAAATATCACGAATATTCTGAGCCAATCAGAGCGCTCCTCCAGCATATCTCGAAATTGCGCAATAAATATCGCATTCGCATGTTGCGATATTTCGATAAAATATCACGAATATTCTGAGCCAATCAGAGCGCTCCTCCAGCATATCTCGAAATTGCGCAATAAATATCGCATTCGCATGTTGCGATATTTCGATAAAATATCACGAATATTCTAAGCCAATCAGAGCGCTCCTACCGCAGTTATTAAAAAATCGCAATTATTTTCGCATTCGCAATAGCGAAAAATCGCATTCAATTAATTTCGATAAAATATCACGAATATTCGAATTTAGCGAATATATCTCGAATATTCGAATATATATTCGAGATATATCGCGAAATCGAATATGGCATATTCTGCTCAACACTACTTGCGACGTCATTTGGAGCAATGCACACTGGGATATTTTACGGATGGCGCATGCGCAGTTCGTTCGGCGTGGGGACGCGCTTCATTTAAATGATACACGCCCCCTACCCGCCAAATTTGAGTTCCGCCGCGTGATTTACGCTACGCCACCGCAACTTTACAGGCAAGTGCTTTGTGAATAAAGCACTTGCCTGAAAAACTTGCGGTGGCGTAACGTAAATGACATACGTTACGCCAGCAGAAAGATCCGTTGATCTTTCTGAATCTGGCCCATTGTGTTCACTTTCCACTTTTTGTACTTTTTAATTAATTGTGCACATTTATTAGCGCTGCATTATTGTTCCACTATTTGCCCCCACCCATCCACAGTTTGAACCCATTAGGGGTGGAGGCAAGCCTCGTTTGGAATGCCAATTCTAAGTACCTTTGTTGTTTGTTTTAATTTATATTGACATGAACAATATAAGACCTGTTTTCTTACTAGTTTATAAGTAATTATATTGTGAAAATTGTTCTCATATTTGACACTTTTGTTGTTAATTATCTCTTTTATATGAGCTCACAGATTACTATGTATTTCTTGTTTAAATCTTAATAAAAATATTGAACAACAAAACCTGGAAGCTCATTGGTTTCTATGCAGAAGTGAGCCTGATTTTGGACTCTCCAGCGATAGTAAATAAACCCCATTGTGTACTTAAAAGTGGGGTATGCCTGTATATATTTTTTTAATATAACACCAACAATTTACATATTGTGCATTCACATCAGTTCTGCCCTCAAAGAGCCCACAATCTAAGCTCCCCATGCATTCACACATTCATACATACACATACTAGAGCCAATTTAAGAGACAATTAACCTATCAGCATGTCTTTGGAGTGTAGGAGGAAAATCAGAGTACCCAGAGGAAACCCATGCAGGAGAACATGCAAACTCCATGCAGGTAGTGTCCTAGTGCAGTCTAAAATCAGGGAATCCTCATTGGTTCTCTCACTTTCTAATAAGAAGTCCAAAGGATGCCCTAAACAGTTCACATAAATAAGAGTCTAGTGTATTTTCAGTCAGTAAATATTATTTCAGTGTTCTACCTGAAGTCATTATTTTTACTTTTTACATGCACACATATTTTTGATATTGCATGTCAATGTCCCCTTCCTTTGTCACCCTTCTGTGCTAGACTGCATCCTATCTTTAGAAGAGTACCTGGGAAATAATTTCAGGTGCTGGCAGCCATGCAGGTTAGAGTTCTGTGTATACACATTACACAATGGTGTTTACAGTACACACAGAGAATTGATCCATCTGAGTGGGCTACACTGACCGTCTGTTAGTAGACCACACACATAGAGTACACACATCTGTCACTTGTAGGTCTATTACCAGTGGAGGGAACATGCTTCTAATACAGTGGTCTCCAAACTGCGGCTCAGGGGCCAGATGTGGCCCTTTGCTTGCCTTTATCTGGCCCTTTGTGCACTATTCTCCCACTGATACAAGACACTATTCTGCCAACTGACATCACCACCACTGACACCAAGAATGGCACACTATTCCTCACAATGATACCAACGATGGGATACTATTCCTGACAATGACACCAAGAATGGCACACTTTTCCTCACAATGACACCAAGAATGGCACACTATTCCTCACAATGATACCAAGAATGGCACACTATTCCTCACAATGATACCAAGAATGGCACACTATTCCTCACAATGATACCAAGAATGGCACACTATTCCTCACAATGATACCAAGAATGGCACACTATTCCTCACAATGATACCAAGAATGGCACACTATTCCTCACAATGATACCAACAATGGTACACTATTCCTCACAAAAATACCAACAATGGTGTGCACAGCCTATTGCATTAGGGTGTGCACCCCAAAGCTCAAACACACATGCGTGTATATACTGACAGTGTCAGTAGAGCAATGGACAGTGTCAGTAGAGCAATGGACAGTGTCAGTAGGGCAGAGATTGGTGTCAGCAAGGCAGTGGCTGGTGTCAGTAGTTTTTAATTTTATTAAATTTTTTACAGTGTTATCTCTTTTATTGTTGTTCTTTTATGATCATTTTTTTTTACTATTTTTTTTTTTTAGGAGCCCCATTAAGGGGCTTTGGTGAAATATCAGGGGTCTAAAGAAGGGGAATGTGCTACACACAGGGTGATTAGGGTGTGCCCACGCACACCTGGCACACCCTGTGCGCACGCCTATGGATGGGACACTATTCCTCACAACGATACCAGCGATGGGACACTATTCCTCACAATGATGCCAACGATGGGACACTATTCTTCACAATGATACCAACAATGGGACACTATTCCTCACAATGATACCAAGGATAGGACACTATTACTCACAAAGATACCAACAATGGGACACTATTCCTTACAATGATACCAACAATGGCACACTATTCCTCACAATATTACCCACTATGGAACACTATTCCTCACAATGATACCAATGATGGGACACTATTCCTTACAATGATACCAATGATGGGACACTATTCCTTACAATGATACCCACGATGGGACACTATTCCTCACAATGATACCAACGATGGGATACTATTCTTCACAATGATACCAACGATGGGACACTATTCCTCACAATGATACCAAAGATGGGACACTATTCCTCACAATGATACCAACGATAGGACACTATTCCTCACAATGATACCAACAATGGGACACTATTCCTCACAATATTACCCACAATGGGACACTATTCCTCACAATTATACCAACGATTGGACACTATTCTCACAATGATACAAATGATAGGACACTATTCCTCACAATGATACCAATGATGGGACACTATTTCTCACAATATTACCCACGATGGGACACTATTCCTCACAATGATACCAATAACGGGGCACTATTCCTCACAATAATACCAATGATGGGAAACTATTCCTTACAATGATACCAACAATGGGACACTATTCCTCACATTGATACCAACGATGGGACACTATTCCTCACACTATTACCCACAATGGGACACTATTCCTCACAATGATACCAATGATGGGACACTATTTCTCACAATAATGCCAATGATGGGACACTATTCCTTACAATAATACCCACGATGGAACACTATTCCTCACAATGATACCAACAATGGGGCACTATTCCGCCTCCTAATACCAAATATGGTGATGTTTGCTCCCACTGCCAAAATTTCCACTCCAGCTGCCCCCCCCTAAAGTCTGGACAATAAACTGGCTCTTTGTTTAGAATGTTTGGAGACTCCTGTTCCAATCCATACTGTGCACCCACCACTGAATTACAGACCTAGCACTGAAAATTATGCTGTACAATGACAGCCCACTGGGAATAGTGTCCCAACGATGGGACACTATTCCTCACAATGATACCAACAATAGGACACTATTCCTCACAATGATACCAACAATAGGACACTATTCCTCACAATGATACCAATGATGGGACACTATTCCTCACAATATTTCCCACGATGGGACACTATTCCTCGCAATAATACCAATGATGGGACACTATTCCTTACAATGATGGCAATGATGGGACACTATTCTTTACAATGATTATGCTGTACAACTACAGCCCACTGGGAATAGTGTCCCAACGATGGGACACTATTCCTCACAATGATACCAACGATAGGACACTATTCCTCACAATAATACCAACGATAGGACACTATTCCTTACAATGATACCAATAATGGGACACTATTCCTCACAATACTACCCAACAATGGGGCACTATTCCGTCTCCTAATACCAAATATGGTGATGTTTGCGCCCACTGATGCAAGCAAAATTTCCACTCCAGCTGCCCCCCCCCCCAAAAGTATGGACAATAAACTGGCTCTTTGTTTAGAATGTTTGGAGACTCCTGTTCCAATCCATACTGTGCACCCACCACTGAATTACAGACCTAGCACTGATAATTATGCTGTACAATGACAGCCCACTGGGATTATTTTAGTAAACAAGTAGATATAGGCTGATTATTTAGCAAAGTGGCAATACCAAAGGTATTCACCTTTAATAGCCTATCATTTGTGAGGAAAATTGAAAATAGCAGAGTTTTTGCTAGGACATGATTGGACAACTTCTTTAGTAAATCAACCCTGATATTTTCTGCACCGATTTCCCAGGAAAGGGCAAATGGAATTACACATTGGTCACCAATTAAGCGCATAAATAACAGTCACAGAAAACTGCACATGATTGTACCCAGTTTCATGAATTTAATAATCTCTTACAGGAGTTGTAAAGGAATTTTTTGTTTTTGCTGAAATTACTGTTTACAGGGTATAGAGACATAGGGCCAGATTCAGAGAGGTCAGTGTATCTTTAGAGCGGCGTAGCGCATCTGATATGCGCTACGCCGATGTAACATAGAGAGGCTCGTACTGTATTCACAAAGCACTTGCTCCCTTTCTTGCGCCGGCGGAACGTAAAATGGCCGGCGTAAGCCCGTCTAATTCAAAGTAGCAAGGCAGTGGGCGTGTAGTATTATAATGAAGCGTGACCCCACGTAAATTCATGGCCGATTGGTGCCTGCGCGCGCATGCTCAGAATCACGTCGCAAATACTCCCTAAGATACGACGGCTCAATGCGTACGACGTGAACATAACTTACGCCCAGCCCCATTCACGTACGACTTACGTAAACAACGTAAAATCCGACGGCAGTTCCGACGTCCATACCCTAAACGACTTAGACCAGCTTTTTGGTGGTTTAACTTTACGCCGGAAAAACGCCTTACGTAAACGACGTAGATTACAGCGACGGGCGCAAGTACGTTCGTGAATCGGCGTATCTTGCTCATTTACATATTCGACGCATAAATCAACGGAAGCGCCCCTTGCGGCCAGCGTAAATATGCACCCAAGATACGACGGCGTAGGAGACTTACGTTGGTCGTATCTTGGCAAAATTCAGGCGTATCTCATTTAAAGAATCAGCGCATAGATACGATGGCGCTCATTTGGACTTACGACGATGTATCAGTAGATACGTCAGCGTAAGTCTCTGTGAATCCGGGCCATAATAGTTAACGGATTCCTTTTAAAATTGATTAAAAATAGATAAAAATCAATCATATAATGTACCTCTAGTTTTGTTTTTGCATCTAGTTTCGTTTTTGCATGTTATCCTGCCTCTGTGCTAGACAGAGCCATAGAGCAGTGATGGTTTGGAAAATGAAACTAGAATCTCCCAGTACTGTGGTCATCAGGAAACAGACAACCAGGAAGTGTCCAGAACAGAGAGGAATTACAGCAACATCAGAGCAAAAACGAACAATGAGGACATGAAACCAGGACTGCAGTAAGGTAAAGGAAGCTATTTAGCTAAAAAAAAAATTCCTTTAGTGACCCTTTAAAGGTGTGTTTTTATTAGTCATTATATCAAAAGTCAGCAGTCTAGTTTTGGCCTTAAAGTGTCACTTAACCCACATCATATAAAACTATCAGTAAATGGTGTATTACATGCTGAGCATACTCACTCAGTTACTATGAGATTAGTTTTTTGCAAAATACCTGGTTGATCCTGCTGCTCTCTATCTCCACCTTCTTTTTATGTCCCCGATTCAGCTCAGGATTTTGCAGCTGTGGTGGCAACTTTGCACATGCTCAGTTTTCAGTCAGTTTCTATTCTGAGTATTTCCTCTCCTCTCTATCACATCTGAGCAGTCCATGTGACTACAGAGTCACACATGTGGGTGTATACACAGTGGTAAATAACAGCCCACTCCCTCCCTCCTTCTCCATGCCCACTAACTAGCTAAACACAATGGGGGTGGGATATTACATGTAGATTAATGGTAGCTTCACCTACCTGTTCTAAGGGTCCATGCACACTTAAAAATTGCTACTTCTACAGGAGTTTGTTTTGTGTTCTGCCTGTAGAAGCAGCTCAATGTTATTCTATGGGGGTCATTTACTAAAGGCAAATCCACTTTGCACTACAAGTGCAAACTACAAGTACAAAGTGCACTTGGAAGTGCAGTCGCTGTAGATCCGAGGGGGACATGCAAGGATAATAAAAAAAACAGCATTTTAGCTTCCACATGATTGGATAATAAAATCTGATTTTACGTGATTACAATTGCCCTAGGGTGGTAATCACACACTCTCTAATAAATAAGTGCCACATCCTAGAATATATGGGTTGAAGAAGAAAACATTGCAATAATGTTTTTTCCAAAAAAGATGGACTTTGTAGGCACATAGAAGGCTCCTCTTCTCTGTGCGTCCAGACCCTGGAAGCCACTTTCTCTTCTGCGCTTTCTATGTCCATCACACTCTGATGTCATTGTGTATGATGTAGAACAAGCAGCCTTGCATTGTACGTGAGGATGCGAGGGCCTGACCACAATCCAGAGCATTGGAGGGAAGGGGAGAGCACCTGCTGCCATGGGAGTGAGGGACAAGGTAAGGAAAATTTTTAATGTCGCCCTTAGGAAAAAAAAATAAAAATAAGCATTTAATCCTTGCAGTGCGGGCCGTGTCACAGGTGCCTTACAGATTCCACAAACTATCAAGTTTTGTTGAACAAGGACGACCACACACTGATTGAAATTTGTCTAATCCCTGCTGAACCAGCCAAATTTTGATCAATGTATAGCCAGTCTAACTGATAAGATATATCATAACCTGGATAAACGGGAACCCTCAAAGACAACTAAGAACAAAGGGCCAGATTCACGTAGGGCAGCGGCGGCGTAACGTAAGCTCCGGCGCAAGGTGGGCCAATTTAAATGGGCGTGTGCCATTTAAATTAGGCGCGCTCCCGCGCCGGACCTACTGCGCATGCTCCGTTTCTTAACTCCCGCCGTGCTTTGCGCGCTGTGACGTCATTTTTTTGAACGGCGACGCGCGTAGCGTAATTCCGTATTCCCGGACGGCTTACGCAAACGACGTTATTTTTAAAATTTCGACGCGGGAACGACGGCCATACTTTACACAGCAATACGATTGCTGTGTAAAGTTAAGGCACCAAAAAAAACGACTAACTTTGCGATGGGAAACTAGACTAGCGGCGACGTAGCGAACGCGAAAAACCGTCGGGGATCGCCGTAACTCCTAATTTGCATACCCGACGCTGGTTTACGACGCAAATTTCTCCTAGCGGCGGCCGCGGTATTGCATCTTAAGATCCGACAGTGTAAAACAATTACACCTGTCGGATCTTATGGCTATCTATGTGTAACTGATTCTATGAATCAGCCGCATAGATAGAAACAGAGATACGACGGCGTATCAGGAGAAACACCGTTGTATCTCATTTGTGAATCTGGCCCAAAGACCTTGGTAAGTTAGATCACGATAAAAATACAGTACACACACATAGTACATACTAGGGTTACTACATTTCCAAACTACCATTCAGGACACCCTCCCTTCCCAAAAATCATCTTGTGCTGTAACGAATCACAGCACAGTAATTGGACACAAGAGGTGGGATTTATGATTTCTCCAATCACAAGCAGGGGGCACGATTGTGCTCTTCCAGGCATTCCTGGCCAGGACAAGTACTGTCAGTGAGTAAAGCGGTGATGTGGTGGCCTTTTTTGGGGGGCATCAGATTGGCCCTGGGGGCAGGGCAGTCTTAATAGCATCATGGGCCCCTAGGCAAAGTAATGCTCTGGGGCCCCTACAATGATGACAGTGCAGGTAAACAGATATCAAGTGGGTAGGAGGCAGACTGCCTCCCCTGTGCATCTATCACTCTCAGTGCCATCATGGTGCCCCAAATTTCGGGGCTGCTTGGGCTCAAGGACAAGCTGCTTTGGGGAAAGTGCAGGGGCCCCCCATGCAGCTGGGGCCTCTGGGCAGTGCCGGGACACGTCGGGACACGTGGTCACCCTAGTACACACATACAGTACACACACATAGTACACATATACAGTAAGTACACAGAGTACAAACTTTATACCAGTAAAATATCCCAAACAAACATATGATTTCTATATCAGCTGTGTTGTCAGATATGTGCAGAGGAATTTAAAACTGTGATTTTGTCTCAACCATGATTAACATTAGCACTTAATTCACTCTAAATGGCGCTTTAGTAAATCAAATCCATTATGTTATAACATTAAATCCAACAATCTATTGCAGTTCGGGCATTTTATGGAATCTTCTATGGAAAACTATGTTTATATTATTAATCATTGCCTGTTTGTCTTGTCGGGAAGTATTTAGTATTATTGCTATTCTATTATTACTACTATTATTACTACTAGTGGTTGACATTAGTAGTATAATTAAGCAATACACATAAATATTTAATACTGGTGATACACAAGATTTTAAAGTATAATAGACATTTTTTCAGACAGTGTAAGGGATGGTTAAAACCCCTGAATGTGCACCACCATCGGGTCCTGAGTAAGGTCTATAGACGCTCCATTTTCCCACTTCTGATTATGGCGGTGAAGAGTTGTATTCCGCTGTTTCGGAAACAGACGCAGGCATCATCTACAGCCATTTGGTTGAAAAAAGTAACGGAAATTAATGAGAAGGAAGACCTGGTGGCCACGGAAATTGGCCTGTGGGAGAAATTCCTTACAAAATGGTTTTACTGGCACAAATTTCTCTCCTTTGAGGAGTTCAAAACTTTGTTGAACTAAATCCTCTCCCTTGGTGAGTGTTTTGGTGAGCCTGCTGGTCTTGTTGGATTGGTGGAACCTCTGGCCCCTCTCTCATCCCCTCCCTACTGCTTTCTTCCCTTCACTTTTTCTTTCCTTTACGTCTTTCTTTACGTCGACAGAATGGCACAGACAGGCAAAAGGGCATATATATACGGGCCCTTTAAATTGCTGCCGAGTGGTCGCGTGCACGCCGCTGCCGGCGAGCTTGCAACCCTCCTGCGAGCTCCGTGACCATGCCCGCGGGACCCACGGACTTGATGTCCCCCGGTGTCCCACGATCGTGTCACGGAGCTGAAGAACGGGGAGATGTTAGTGTAAACACAACATCTCCCCGTTCTGCCTAGTAGACATGTGCACAGAAAATTTTTTCGTTTTTTTTTGTTCCGTTTCGTATCGTTCCGAAGGTTCGTTCCCGTTCGTTTTTCGTAAGATGCCCGTTTTCCTGTTCGTTCCCGTTCGTTTTTTGTACGACGCGATTTTTTCGTATTCCGATCGTTTCGTATTTTGGTTACTGTTTTATTTTCGTACATGCAGGATGGTTCGTTATTCTGTTTAATTCATGTTCGTTACTTGATAGGCCCCGTACACACGACCAGTTTCCTCGGCAGAATTCAGCTTCCGACCGAGTTTCTGGCTGAATTCTGCCGAGAAACCCGGCCGTGTGTACACTTTCGGCCGAGGAAGCCGACGAGGAGCTCGGCGAGGAAATAGAGAACATGTTCTCTATTTCCTCGTTGTTCTATGGGAGCTCTCGTCCCGCCGAGCTCCTCGGCGGCTTCAGGGCTGAACTGGCCGAGGAACTCGATGTGTTCGGCACGTCGAGTTCCTCGGCCGTGTGTACGGGGCCTTAGACAATAATTTTCGTGAATTTTCGTCATTTTGTACTTTCGTAAATATATCGCAGGATTCGCGGCACTTTCAACACACGGCTCATCCATATTAACTATTGTTAAGCCCCATACACTTGGTCAGACTTTTTTAACAACAAACATAAAAACGATCGTTTTACCGAACGTTCGTTCGTTTTTAAACTCAATCAGAAAACCATTTTTGGGTTCCAGGTTCAAAAGTCTGGCCAACTGATCTCCCTTCAGACGAAAATCCACAGAAAAGTTTATTTGGCGTTACTGTACTACTGTACACAGCACAAAAGAGAAGCTGCTTCACTAACTAACTACACTCACTGTCCATTCAAAAAAACGAAAATGACATCTTATAACAAAAGATTTGCATTCTGTATTTTGAAACCAAATTACGAACAGAAAAAAGGAATTCAGAATACAGAATACAAATCTTTTGTTATAAGATGTCATATGAACATACAAACAGAAAAAGGATTCAAACAAAATACAGAATGAAAATCTTTTGTTATAGATGTCATATTCGTTCTTTTGCCGTTTTCGTTTTGTCGCATTTTCGTCGGATCGTTCGTTCGTATTTGCGGTTGCTCGTTATGCGACTCATTCGTAATCCCATCGTTTTCATATTTTGGTGCTTACATTTTTTCGTATGTACACATTATTCTGCGGGTACGAAAATGAACAAAATGATCGTCTGTTTCCTGTCATTGGGAACAGTGATCAGGGAAGTGTCATGGCTAACCACGCCCCCTAACAGTTAGAAGCACTCCCTAGGTCACACTTAACCCCTTCAGCGCCCCCTACAGGTTAACCCCTTCACTGCCAGTGTCATTTTTACAGTAATCAGTGCATTTTTATAGCACTGATCGCTGTAAAAATGACAGTGGTCCCAAAATGGTGTCAAAAGTGTCCGATGTGTCCGCCATAATGTCAGAGTCTTGATAAAAATCGCTGATCGCCGCCATTACTAGTAAAAAAAAAATATTAATAAAAATGCCATAAAACTATCCCCTATTTTGGAGACGCTATAACTTTTGCGCAAACCAATCAATAAACGCTTATTGTGATTTTTTTTTACCAAAAATATGTAGAAGAATACATATCAGCCTAAACTGAGGAAAAAAAACTTTTTTTTATATAATTTTTTGGGGATATTTATTATAGCAAAAAGTTAAAAATATAGCATTTTTTTTCAAAATTGTCGCTTTATTTTTGTTTATAGCGCAAAAAAATAAAAACCGAAGAGGTGATCAAATACCACCAAAAGAAAGCTCTATTTGTGGGGGAAAAAAGGACGTTGTTTGGGAGCCACGTCGCACGTTAAAGCGATGCAGTGCCGAATTGCAAAAAGTGGCCTGGTCTTTGGCCAGCGAAATGGTCCGGGGCTTAAGTGGATATTCTTTTTTATTTTTATTTCTTATTTTTTATTTATAACAGAATTGATGGGTATTCTATGCATGCCATGGTTTGCCTTTTTTTTTTCATTGTACGGACCTTTCATCTACATGTACCATTATAGCTCTGCTTATGTTAGGATGTCTATCCGTGTCTTCCTTAGAAACAAAGTATTGGAAAAAAAAAACTGAACATTTTTTGCTACTATCTGTGTCCCCTCACAGAGGTTTTTCCTTCACGTCCTGTCATACAGACTCAACCGGAAGTTAGAGGAAATCTCTGCAGTAATTCTAGTCCCCTGTTAGGGCCCTTTCACACGGGGCGGATCAGTAATGATCCGCCTCCGTGTGTCTGTAAGCTCAGCGGGGATTGCTCCATTGATCCCCGCTGAGACGTCGGATGGCAGGGCGGTCTCCGCACACTGTGCAGGGACCGCCCTGTCTTTTCTCAGCTCTCCCCTATGGGGGGTTCGGATGAACACGGACCGTCTGTCCGTGTTCATCCGATCCGATCCGCAGACGGAAGAAAAAAATAGGACATTCTTCCATCTGCAAATTCGGATCTTTGCGGAGGCGGGTGATTACGGGTGTCAGCGGATGTTTATCCGCTGACACCCGCAATCACATAGGGACCAATGTATGTCCCTTTTTCATCCGCAAACGGATACGGTCCGTACGTGTGAAAGGGCCCTTAGTTGTCAATGGCACAGGTGTCCCTAATTGGAAGATTTTGTCTATATTCCTTTTTTTTTATTTCAATAGTTTTTTATTGATATTTTTCAATCAAACAAAATAATGCATTACAATAGCATATAGTACACAATGCATCGTAACAGTAGGAGACAAAGTAATACTCATTATCTAACATACAGATATGTGTTGGCTAAGCAATATAATACTACCAATCATCATAAGAAAAAATGTAGAGTATTTTCTGTAGAATATTTTCTCAATAGTATCAAGTCAATAAGAGATCAAATCACAATATCAAAGGAAAAAGAAAGAAATACATTAGCAAACAAATAAAATAAAGGAACTAGCTTTCCCGAACACCCCATATGGGAATCATAGTGTTCGAGAGCTATCTCCTCTCATATTTCCTATCTGAATAGTAAACAACGTGACGGAGGAAAATAAGGTAAACAGAATTATGTCCTGTTTTTGAACCAGACGTTCCAGAGGTCCCATTGGATTGAGTATTTATGAAGAGAGCCCAAGGATGACGCTAAAATCCTTTCATAGGAATTATGTAAATCCAAGAGGTCAATAGCGTCATCAGGGGAAGGCGGATCGGGATCTTTCCACTTTCTTGTAATCGACAATCTAGCTGCCAAGAGTAGATGGGTTATCGTTCTACGAAGATTAAATGAAAACCTGTCTATTCCTAATGATAAAATAGCCAATGCTGGATCAGGAGCCACTCGTGTTTGAGTCAGGTCAGATATTATATTGAAGATTCCTGCCCAATAGACTGTGAGCTTTGGACAACTCCATAATATATGGAATATGTCTCCTCTGACTGAAGTTGGGCAACGTCTCCAACAAGCTGCAGGGGTTTGGGGGTCAAATTTAGACACTATTACCGGAGTAAGGTACCAACGCAAAGTGATTTTGATAGATAACTCCCACAAGGAGGTGCAACGAGTGGCAGATTGATTGGCCTTACAGGCCAAGCGCCATTGGTCATTCGTGAAAGAGCATTTAAGATCTTTTTCCCAAATAAGATGGGAGGCAGATTTATTAAAAACTCGTTTTTGTTGCATTATTGATAAAATAAAGAAATGCCCTTATTTTGTCGTATTGGCGAAGAAAAATAGGTCCAAGCTGAAGCATTAACTTGTTTGGAAATATTGCCAAGTTTATATAGACAATGCATTAATTGAGTATATTGAAACTCGTTGATGTGAGGGAGGTCATATTCCGATTGGATAGAAGAAAAGGTCTTGATGTATCCATTCGAATAAAAGTCGTCCAGATACCTAATACCTTTCTGGTTCCAAAAGGAAATCGGCATCCTGTTAGTAACAAAGTATAATGTTTGGATGGGAATTCTTGTCTATATTCCTATTATGATGATAACACAAAATTCTGTATTGCCTTTTACCTTCAGTCTCGGCGACAGTGATGACAGAACAAATAGAGATATTGAATCTCCCTAGCAGGGACACAGACAGCAATAAAAACTGAAAAGAAAATCAGAGAAATCTTAGCACTTATTAGGTCATGGTGATAAATAAAAAGCAAACATTACACTATATATCAACAGTTTGTTGCAGTTTTCTGTACTTATACATTTGATATTGGAAATATTAAATAGATTGAAATTCATAGAGGAGGAATAATAATGTATGTATGCTAATTTAGAATAAAGATTTCACCAAACAGAGCAGCCACCAGCACAAGGGACACTGTCTCTGGTGCTTATTCAAAAAAGAATAACTAAACGTAAGCTTATATATATATTTTTTTTTTGCAAGCAGTGTAAGTGTACGCACCTGAATCTGACATGGTATCAGCCTCTCACAATCCTATGTACAAAATACCTAGATCTGCAGACGGAAAAGCAGCACAAGTAGCCAACCAGTTGTGCTGTAGTGCAAGGGGTAGGTAATATGGAAAAAGAAAAAAAGGGTCTGTTGTCACCGGTGACCCACCTCCATCCCTGTAATATGCAACAAAAGGTTCGCCCTTATGAGACTTTAAATGAGGTGGGCACCAGTTGGCCAATAAACATAGTACCAGTAGCTCAGTAGCTCATGTGATGCCTGTGTATCACATGTTTTTTACTTATATATGTACCTACTGTCCATTTACATGTATGTTGTTCTATAACTGGCCACTGTTGCAATGTATGCATGACTTTTACCTTAATAAACGCGTATACTTTATACTTCATTTACTGGTACTATGTTTATTGGTATCAGGTATCCAATCCTGAGAGGAAAAAAACATTTAAGAATAAATGGAAATCTCCCAATAAAGGTATTAAAGCGGAGTTCCACCCAAAAATTGGAACTTCCGCTTATCCCACTCCTCACCCCCTTACATGCCACATTTGGCATGTAATTTTTTTGGGGGGGGGGAGTGGGGGCTTCAGGAGAAGGGGACTTCCTGTCCCACTTCCTCCTTCCGCCGAGGGGCTGCAAAGGCGATTAAGCTTAATCGCCTTTTGGCAGCCCCTCCCTGTAGGCGATCTCCTAGGACACGTGACAGGTCCTAGGCGATCGCCTGTCCAATCAAACAGCGCAGCGCCGGGCCGCGCCGCGCGCACATGCGCAGTGCCGCTCGCGCATGCGCAGTGGGTGCCCGGCCGTGAAGCCGAAAGCTGTCACGGCCGGGTGCCCACAGTGACAATGAAGACGCCGGCCGGGGAGGGGGGGAGAGGAGCGGAGCCCTGGCCGGCACGTCGCTGGAACGCTGGAGCAGGTAAGTGTCTGTTTATTAAAAGCCAGCAGCTACACTTTTTGTAGCTGCTGACTTTTAATAAACATAAATATTGGCTGGAACTCCCCTTTAACAAAAAACAATGCACAGTGTAAGCCAACTCAGGTCCAGTTTTCGGTGAGAGTACAAGCAACAAAATATCGGGACTACGTGGGGGATTGGTTGAACAATCGACCTCTGGTATACTTTCCTCAAACTGGGGTGCCGGACAGGGGGGATCCCCTGTCGGACACCTCCATGAATACAACAAACACGACATCATAGCTGAATTTTATGCAATCCAATGAAGTAAATAATCTAAACATTATTAATCTTTCTAATTATACCCTGTCTTTAGATGAACTATCGGTCCTTTCAAGAGGCCTCAGCTTCTGTCCGCAGACAGATGTAGATAGATTCAAAATCATAAAAGACCTACATCTTTTTTCTAGAAAACTACTTCTAAAAAGTATGTATGACAAAAATAAGCATATTCCTGATGCAAAGGAAGCGGAACTAATTCAACACGAACACGATGTAAAGCTCTTGGTCGACTTATCAGAAGACCAAGATGATAGGGACCTAATTGACAAAATTGGCTTAGAGAACTTATTGACTCTTGCTGTCCCAGAAAAAACAATAATTGTACCCAAAATACAATCATCGTTATAGAAAAAATCGGATAAATTTCCCGCTCTAAATGCCAATATGAATCTGAATGCGTTTCCTAACTATGACATCTAGGGACATTAACAGATTCAATTTTCACCCCACTAGTTCATCGAATCTGACCAAAAAAGAAAAATTTGCTCTAGATAACCTTATCAAACAAACACAATTAACCATCAAACCAGCAGATAAGGGTGGTAATATAGTAATTATGAATAACCAGCAATATAAAGAGATGTGCCAAACATTTTTGAGTAATAATGAATGGTATACCAAATTTCCAGGCTGCAGATTAATAAATTTGACGAAGAATTCTACAAATTGATTGACAATGCGTACGCTATGAAGACTATTAATTTTCGCACCCCAGAATTCCTACGTTTTACAGTCTTCCTAAGATTCATAAAAACAAGATACCACCCCCCGGACGTCCTATTGTTTCGGGTTGTAGGAGTATCACAGAAAACCTTAGTAAATTTATAGATGAACAAATATGTCCATACGTTAATAATTTACCTTCCTTAGTTCAGGATACACTACACCTTCTCCAACAATTGGACGGTTTTTCTGTTCCCACCCGATGCCCTTCTGGTGGCTATAGATGTGGAGGCTCTTTATAGCTCCATTCCCCACCGGAGGGGCATCGGGGTGATCAGACATACCCTGTCCCAATCCCATCTAGATAATCGGATTTTTGATAACTTTATGATTTCAGCCTTGGAACATGTCCTTACTCGAAATGTCTTTTCCTTTGACGGTTGCCACTTCCTCCAGGTACAGGGCGTAGCTATGGGGACTTCATGTGCCCCAAGCTACGCTAACCTGTACCTGGGGGAGTGGGAACAGGGTTTTTGTCCGAGGAGGCCTCACTTACCCCTAACAGACCATATCATACACTGGAGTCGCTATATTGATGATATCCTGATGGTTTGGACCGGTACCCCCCAAACATTACTAGCATGTCTTGCAGCCATGAATGACAATACATACAATCTAACTTTCACTATGACTCGTGATGTTTCAATAAATTTTTTGGATGTGACCATTGAGAAAGACTCGTCCGGTAAACTCACAAGTGCGTTGTTTAGAAAGGACACCGCATGTAACTCTATTTTACATACACAAAGCGCACACCCTATATCCCTGATCAGATCCATCCCTTTTGGTCAGTATTTGCGGCTACGCCGCAACTGCACAAAGGATGATACTTTCAAAATGGAAGCTGACAAGCTTAGGGACCGGCTCCTTCAACGAGGCTATTCTTTAACCTGCCTCAAAAAGGCTTTTAGAAAAGCCACTGCCAGACCAAGAAATGACCTACTAATCAAGAAACAACAACCCAATAAATCACTGACCGATGTAAATTCAAATGCCCTTCGAATCATTAGGTTTAATAGGCAGAGCAAACATGTGGGCAGGATTATCTCTAAATATTGGCACCTGTTATGTGTAGATCCATCACTAGCCCCCCACGTACCACCAAGACCATTGATTACTTACATAAAACCAAGTCACTTAAAGACAGTCTTACCCAGAGTGAGTACGTAGTGAATTTTGCACGGATCCATGCAAGAGACCCGGCACTTTTCGATGCGGAGGTGCAATTTGTGTCAATATATGAATATTGGAGACAATATTCTATTACCTGATGGTAAACTTTTCAGACCTACCCACTTCGTGAACTGCAAAACACCTGGAGTGGTATATTTACTTTTATGCCACATCGGAAAAACGAAACAACCTTTCTTTAAACGCGCTTCCAGACACATTACGTGTATGCGTAAGGCAGATCCGGACCTCCCCCTGGGGCGCCACATCCGAGACGCCATGGTGGAATAATTCCTAAAATCAAATTCCTTATTTGGATAGAATACACCCCAAAAGTAGAGGGGTGACTGGAACAGGACTTTGTTGCAGAGGGAGACAAGATGGATAGCCATGCTAGATGCTACCAGAAAACCAGGTCTTAATGAAATAGTTAGTTATCGCCCTTTTCTTGAGGGTTCTCCTCTGGGGGATGGGAGGAATAGACTCGTCTATACCTATCCCCCCTTTTTGATCTTTTGACTATCCGTGCTCAGCTATGTACGCCCATTTTTGTATACTCATTTGTTGTATAGTGTTTCACAACTTGGTATCTGTTGGCCTTCACCTGACGCATGTAGGGGGTACCTCATGCGCAACCTACGGTCATGTACCTGAGGTGTGCTGGTCTGCCCCCTGTCAATCCAGTTGTTTCTGCTTTCATGCGTCAGCGCACACTCTATGCCGGCTGTCACCCATCTTGGGCGGTATCCGACATACCCTGTGCGAAAGGCCCTCTCTATCCCTCTCCCTCCCTTCCTCCCCCCCCTTTTTTTTTTTGTCCGTATTGATGGCACTGTCATCCAAATTCGGACTGTATACTCTCTGAAGTACCTGTAAGGTTGGACTTGCACTGGCAATATCACTTATTAAAGTGTTTTTTCCTCCCTTTGGTTCGTTTTTTTTTTGGTCTGGACAACCACCAATGTTGCATATGTAGTCACTGCACTGACACTGATGTATTTGCGTCCATTTGCGGGCTTCACGCCCATCTGCCGTGATTGCGTCATTGCCGCAATTGCGCCATTACACTGGGCTTTTTTTAAGCCCATTGCAGACGCTGATGTCTCTGACTGTCATGGCGTCTGCTGGACTTATGGAGACTTTCCACATGCAGGTATGATCACTCTTTATTGATACTTGGCTCACTGTTTGTCTCTGGTGTTGTGCTTCTATGCACATCTCACCATACAAACCATGCATCTTATACATATATATTTTTCAAACTCTTTTTTATAGTGATTACTGCCTGCTACCACCCAGCAATCCACTCTTCCTTAATCATAGGAAAAAACTGGTAGTTTTACTCCTTGTGGATGGACATTTGGTTTCCTTTTGGCACATGCATTACTTTTCCTTATGCAGATTTCCATATCTGGTAAGTTGCTCTCCATTTTTGGATTACCAGCTTTATGGGGCTGTATTACCCCTTTTTTCTGCAAATGCGCGCTCTCATTCAGCCCTTTGAATACAAGAAATAATGACACACATTGTTCTCCCCCCCTCGTTTTTTTTCTCTCTCCCCTTCCCTAGGCGTGGACCTTTTTGGTAGGCTACATATGTATATCCTCCTTGTGAACACAGAGACACTGGTTTCCATATACATCTTTCTCCTTTTTGGCGCATCTCCATACTGAGACAGGATACTATCTACAGATCTTATTGTTGTAAGTAACATATACTGTATCTTCTTTGTTAAATGACACAGTTGCATGGCTGTCCTCTTTCTTGTCCCACCCTCTCCATTTGTAATAATTTCAGTCACTTGAGTTGTAAATATTGTTTAAGTTAAATTTTTTCTATGTAATATATGTATATATCTCCTTTCCAATAGACATGTATTTTTCTGACACAATGATCGTCTGTAATACACCTTGAAGAAGGATGAGGCCCCCGTACACACGACAGAGTTTCTCGGCAGAATCCGGCGAGAAACTCGGTCAGAGCCTGATTCTGCCGAGAAACTCTGTCCGTGTGTACACTTTCGGCCCGATGGAGCCGCCGAGGAACTCGTCGAGAAAATAGAGAACATGTTCTCTATTTCTCGTTGTTCTATGGGAGAACTCGGCCCGCCGAGCTCCTCGGCGGCTTCAGGGCTGAACTCGTCGAGGAACTCGATGTGTTTGGCACGTCGAGTTCCTCGGCCGTGTGTACGAGGCCTCACAGATACCGAAACGGCTGTCCGGTTGGACTAATTTCTGTCTCATGTCTGTTTAATTGTTTTATATAATAGGATCTGTACACCACTTGTACGTGGCCTTTTATGCTTGTTAGGACACTGAATGATGTCCCAATTTGAACTATTTAAATAAATTTGTTATATACTTTTCTACTAATTCATGTGTTTGTGTCACTTATAAAGTCCCACCCTTGAGGGGGTATTCCATGTTTTTCCATGTTTATTGGCCAAATGGTGCCCACCTCATTTAAAGTCCCATAAGGGCGAATCTTTTGTGGGGTAGGTAATAGGAGGAGTGTGGCAGGAAGGTATGCTCATCACTGTGCTGCTTCTCTTTCACTGTACAGTCACAGACAGAAGGCAGAGAGTGACAAGACCTGTAAGCCAAGCCAGGAAAAATCAGGTCTTATGCCGTGCCAGGCAAAACTGTTCCAAGTTTATGAGTGCACTCTACATACAGTGCCATGATAGGCAGCCTCCAGAGGGCATTTTTATTGCACTCAGACTGCTCATTGGAAAGCAGGTCTTTTTAACTTGTCTTACCTTTAAATATTTGCAGAGAAACACATACATGTACAACAAAAGATTATATATGAATAAGGAAAGTAATAATAATAAAAAAAATAAAAAATACAAACTGGATATATAAACCTATATTATTAGCATGTCAATATAATACCAAGTGATACAGTGGTACCCAAACCCTATGTTTTAATACAGACCCATGCATATAATAATAATAATGCATATTATGGATGTATAAAGCTATTTTATATTATAAAAGCTTCCATAAACAACACACAGAATGCTGTAACTAAAATCATCCAATCAGAAATAATTTTTTTATTAGTAAAATTATATTTGCAATATATACAGTATCTCACAAAAGTGAGTACACCCCTCACATTTTTGTAAAAATTGTATTATATCTATTCATGTGACAACACTGAAGAAATTACACTTTGCTACAATGTAAAGTATAGAAGAAAAAAGTGGGTGCACACTGGAACAAGAAGTTTGCTTCACAGGAATCTTTATTGTCACATGCCAGACAGGTGATACAGGACCAAAGTTAAAAGTTTCACACGGATATACCGTGCTTGTTCACAACAATGTAAAGTATTGAGTGTACAGCTTGTATAACAGTGTAAATTTTCTGTCCCTCAAAATAACTCAACACACAGCCATTAATATCTAAAGCGCTGGTAACAAAAGTGAGTACACCCCTAAGTGAAGTGAAAATGTCCAAAATTGGGCTCAAAGTGTCAATATTTTGTGTGGCCACCATTATTTCTCAGCACTGCATTTTAACCCTCTTGGGCATGGAGTTCACCAGAGCTTCACAGGTTGCCACTGGAGTGCTCTTCCACTCCCCCATGATGACATCACAGAGCTGGTGGATGTTAGAGACCTTGCGCTTCTCCACCTTCCATTTGAGGATGCCCCACAGATGCTCAATAAGGTTTAGGTCTGGAGACATGCTTGGCAAGTCCATCACCTTTACCTTCAGCTTCTTTAGCAAGGCAGTGGTCATCTTGGAGGTGTGTTTGGAGTCGTTATCATGTTGGAATACTGCCCTGCAGCAGTCTTTGTACTCCTCCCCTGGTTGCCACCACACACGCTTGACACCATCTGAACCAAATACATTTATCTTGATCTCATCAGACCACAGGATATGGTTCCAGTAATCCATGTCCTTAGTCCGGAAAACTGTTTTCAGGCTTTTTTGTGCATCATCTTTAGAAGAGGCTTCCTTCTGGGATGACAGCAATGCAGACCAATTTGATGCAGTGTGTGGCATATGGTCTGAGCACTGACAGGCTGACCCCCACCCTTTCAACCTCTGCAGCAATGCTGGCAGACCTCATATGTCAATTTCCCAAAGACAATCTCTGGATATGACGCTGAGCACGTGGACTTAACTTCTTTGGTCGACCATGGCAAGGCCTGTTCTGAGTGAAACCTCTCCTGTTAAATCATTGTATGGTCTTGGCCATCATTCTGCAGCTCAGTTTCAGGTCTTGACAATCTTCTTATAGCCTAGGTCATCTTCATGTAGCGCAACAATTCTTTTTTTCAGATCCTCAGAGAGTTCTTTGCCATGAGGTGCCATGTTGAACTTCCAGTGACCAGTATGAGAGAGTGAGAGCGATAACACCAAATTTAACACACCTGAGACCTTGTAACACTAACGAGTCACATAACATCGGGGAGGGAAAATGGCTAATTGGGCCCAATTTGGAAATTTTCACTTAGGGGTGTACTTACTTTTGTTGCCAGAGGTTTGGACATTAATGGCTGTGTGTTGAGTTATTTTGAGGGGACAGCAAATTTACACTGTTATACTAGCTGTACACTCACTACTTTACACTGTAGCAAAGTGTAATTTCTTTAGTGTTGTCACATGAAAATATTTACAAAAATGTGAGGGGTGTACTCACTTTTGTGAGATACTATACATATATATATATATATATATATATATATATATAAGATATATATATATATGTAGAAAACTGAAGACTAATTAGTTTATCTAATAAGAAGAACAAAATGTAGCATTCCAATCCTTAGGTGTATCTGCAGGTTTTTTCCTATATACTCCCCTGGTTGTCCTCTAGTAATACACTTCCTTTCCTAGGACCACAGCACTTTCTCACTCTACTGTATCTAATGAAGAACATCACTGTTACCCTAAGCTGCGTGGTAGTGATTTAGACTACTGCAGAGATGATAACCCTCTTTGGATTTCAGTGCAACAGAATGAATAGCAAAATGAGCACTTGAAATTACAAGGTTTTGTATAATATGGGAGTGACTGCACATCAAAAAGGAGTGCCACCATAATAAATGTATTGTTAGAAATCTTTAAAACAACATTTAAAAAGAAACATCAGCTGACAATATTAAATATAAAGTACTTAAGTACATCTCCGTTATCACACAAATCATATAGCTTGATAGAATATTCAAACTAAACCTCTAAATGAGGATGTGAGATATTTCCAACGCGTTTCAAATCCTTTTTCAGGAGTGAAAGATTTTTCCTATCAGAAGCAACTTTATTTTTTTGTCAGCCATTTAAAAAGACCCCATACTTTGCTCCAAAAGCCCTGGTGAGATCCACTTTAGCTATCACCCTGACCTAGTGTGCCAAAAATAACCTGCAGGCATCAGAAAAATATAAAAAGGTAGTACATTACTGCTGTTATCTATGCAGCAACCCACTTAGGGATAGTTTAGATCAGGGGGTCTCCAAAACTGCGGCCCGAGGGCCAGATGTGGCCCTTTGCTAGCCTTCATCCGTCCCTTGGGGCAGTATTTCTCCCAATGATATGAGGCACTATTCCTCCCAATGGCACTAACAATGGGGCACTATTTCTTAGACGAATAGCAATGATGGAGCACTAATCCTACCTCCTACTGGCCCACCAACACTGGGGCCATGTTTATTCTCACTGATGCTCGGCCCTGGGGCATTTTCTACCCCAATTGGTCAGAATCCGGCCCCCCTGAAGTCTGAAAGACCATAAACTGGCCCTTTGCTAGAAAAGTATGGAGACCCCTGGTTTAGATCGACATCCGTGATTACTTCTCCCAGATCTCCAACCCAGAGGGGTCTTATAAGCAACCCTCTACTGGAAAACCATATCCTAAATGGCATCAAAGTGTACTATGTGTAATAATATAAAGAAAATTGAACTATTATACATGTGAAAGAGTAGAAATAATACTAAGTAAATCCATAATAAATACCTGTATATATGCAAGGCTCACCACATTCGTGTTTCATATGAAGTTACAAGCTCACTGAATTTCTGGTAGGATCAATAAGTAGTTTTTGCACTTATTGCAGTTATAAAACAAAATGCTTTCAATGTTATGTTACCAGACCAGAAGGGAGCAAATAAGCGCTGTTCATTGGTAGGGTTTACATACACTTTAATATAATCAAGCACAGCCTTGCTTTATCTTTATGCATGAGTCCCTTTTCTCTTCGAGTCATTCATTATGCAAACATGTACCATTCTAATGAATGTCCTACATGTGTAATTGCCTGCCTGCACCCTGTCTATTGGTGATATCAGCGTCACAGTGGTCACACAGCATGTATTGGGGTATCAGCCACCTGGGCTGAAAGATAAAATTATACCTGTTGCAATATTTAACTTGTAACCTAACAACCACTCAGCAACTAACAGCTTGGAAAATGGAGCCTCTTAAAAATGGATTATTTCACTTATTGATTTTTATAGACAGCTCAGTTTGCCAGTAAGAGCGACATGTATTAATGAGTAACTATATGAGAAGCACACGGTGCCCAGTGCAAGAAGGGAACCTGCAATCTCAGCCTTAATCAGATGCTTCGAAAAAGAGCTGACTTGTACAAAGAGGTCATTGTGTGCTGATACAGCATATGAACAATGAATAATATCTCTATTACAATTCAGCATTTTCACTAAAACTTGCTGCATAGACTGCTGAGTGGCATTTGCCTGTTAGGGTGGCCATAGAATGCCTGGTTCTAGTATCGGCCTGAAAAGGTTGAATTCATATTTGGCTGTGTTAGCCTTCCCTGGCGCCCACTATTGGAGAAGCTCATTATTGCAAACAGATTTTCCAACTCATTGCAATAAAACATTGATCCTTACCAAAAAAAAAATATATTTTAAAGACCAATTCCAGTAATTTCTTTTTGTTTTATATCAATAGCCCTTGGAAATGTAAATACTGTGCCTGGGTAGATTTTCACCTTACTTCCTGCCTCTGTGGCAGCAAGTGACAGAAAGACAAAAGAATTGTGGCATGGTTGTCACTAGGGATGAGCTTGGTTCATCTTGAACATGATAGCCTAGCTGTCATTGCTGAGCCAATGAGCTGTGGTCAGGAGATTCCCCACTCTGCAGCTGCATGTATACAAAGGGGGCATTGATGCTTATGACATCATCTACCTAATATGCCCCATGGTCATAATAAGTCAATATAATGACCTAATATGGGCATGTGCCCATATTAGGTCAATGATGTCACAAGCAACCTGCCCTAGTGTACATCAGCTCTGAGGGTGGGGAGTCTCCCCATCCACAGTTCATTGACCCAGAAATTATCATTTCACTCAAATTTGGTATTTATTTTATGGGGGGATTCTAGTGGCCTTGGCCAGTCACTAGGGTAGATCTATGAAAGTGCTGTGTGCTGTGACTTGCATGAGCATGATGGCAGGCATGTATAAACTGTCATAGATGTCAGGCTCCCTATAAACCTTGCTCATAGCGATAAAGTAGGTCATTCCTGCAATTCCAAACACATTTTCATACATGTGGAGAGAGTGAGCAATTCAAAGTCTCTCTTTCTATATTCTGAGCCTTTTACCTTTCAAATTCGGGCTGAAATCGAACCTGAAATGGTAAACGAGGATGCACCGGACTCCTGCTGTGAGCTGATGCGTGCTAACATGTGAAGCCAGCTTTACAGTCTATGGGACCTGAAGTAAAAAATCAAAAGTCCCCAGTTTTGATTTTTGGGATCAATTCTGGTGTCTCTTTGGCAGACTTTGGATTAAATAACACATTTTTTGCACCACAGTGAGCGAGCCAATGTGAAGAAGCCAAATTATAGTACACTCAGGCCAAGATCAACAATTAAAAAAAAATTAAGTCTTGTGTCTCTTTCGCAGATTTTGGATAGAAGTAACAGGTGCAGAAAAATTGGCTTTGGGTGATGGTGGTGCATTCACACTGTAACCCTATAGAGGTACTCTTGATGAAAGAAAGAATTGACCTTGCTGTAAAGAATTAAAATGTGATGCCCCTGTCAAAAATTTGTGGAAAAATTTGTATTGGGGTGTTGTTGGTGCCTTCACCCCATAACCGTCTGGAGGTACTCTTGATGAAAGCAAGAAATGGCCATGCTGTAAAGAATTAAAATGTGATGCCTCTGTCACACAGTTGCAGAAAAAATTGGTCTTTGGGTGTTGTTGGTGCCTTTACCATGCAACCCCTCTAGAGGTACTCTTAATGAAAGTGACAATTGGCCTTGCTGTAAAAAATTGAAATTGAAGCCCCTGTCAAACAGTTTCAGAAAAATTAGTCCTTTGGGTGTTGTTGGTGCCTTAACTCTGTAATGTTCTATCGGCACATAATGTAATTTTCTAGGTTCTATACTCTTGATGAAGCAAGAATTTGCCTTGCTGTAGCAAGAATTTGCCTTGCTGTAAAAAATAATAATTTGATTGCCCCTGTCAAACGGTTGCGGAAAAAATGTCTTTGGGTGTTGGTGGTACCTTCAACCCATAGCCTTCTAGAGGTACTCTAGATGAAAGCAAGAATTGGCCTCGATGTAAAACAAAAATATTTTATGCACCTGTCAAACAAAATTGGTCCTTGGTGTTAATTGTGCCCATGAAACAAGAGAAAAACCACTTATGGAGAAAATTGAGAGGGAAATCACCGTTAGAATATGACCAACAGAATATACAAATTTATCAAGACCTGTCACAAGAGACGTTAAAACGAAGAAGAAGCTTAAAACCATTGCTAGGAGTTCTGCAGGAGCATGATATTCAGTATAACTGGGGATTCCCAGCGTGCCTATAGCAGGAAAAATGGCATTTCGGCAAGACTGAGGTTTATTCGAGGAAACACCAGAATTTTGCCATAGTCTGGGCATTCCAATACCAAAAAACTGTTAATGTTGATTGGGCCGGGGAGGGGGGGGAACGGTGGGGGAGGGGGGGCGGTGGGGCGGGGAGTGAGATGGGGAGGGTCAACATAGTAAACTACCAGAGCGGGACTGGGGAGAGGGGGGACCCAGAGAGTACTCCTTCCCCACCTCCCCTGTATTGGGGTGACAGGGAGACCGGGCTAAAATAGAACGCCACGTAGCCTGAAAGACAAAAGAGGCGCCAGGAGCGCCAAATAGGAAAAAGCTCTAAATGACCATAGGGTCAGGGGGGATTGATTGGGGGAGGGGGGGGGGGGGGGGGGGGGGGGGGGGGGGGGGGGGGGGGGGGGGGGGGGGGGGGGGGGGGGGGGGGGGGGGGGGGGGGGGGGGGGGGGGGGGGGGGGGGGGGGGGGGGGGGGGGGGGGGGGGGGGGGGGGGGGGGGGGGGGGGGGGGGGGGGGGGGGGGTGGAGGGGGGGGGGGGGGGTGGGGGGAAGAGGCCCCAAATGAAGAACAAGGGGCAAGGTATGGGTGGAGGGAGGTGGGGGGAGGGAGCTGGGGGGGAGGAGGAGTCTGGGAGGGAAGGGGAGCTTGGGCGGAGAGGGAGGGGAAGACTAGGAGGCAGGGGATAGGGGATCTGTGTGTCAAGCAGCAGGAAAAACATACATACTGGAGAAAGACAGAAAAAAAAAAAAAAAAAAGATATGACAAATATACATTTTTTAACATACAACGTAAGAGGCCTCAGTTGCCCGGAAAAAAGGCATATGGTATTAACCTTCTGAGCGGTATTCCCGTGTGTGGCTCGGGGCGAGATTTTAGGCTACGATCGGTAACCCCGAGACACACACGGTTTGCTTCGCTAGATGCAGGAAGAGGTTTCTTACCTTTTTCCCCTGCGATCCAGCGATGTCAGCGATGGTCTTTCCCCAGTGCACGGCGGCCGATGTCCGCCCGATGCACTGTGTTCCCCTGATTCCCTTCCCTGCGAGCGTCGCGACGCAGGGGGCGGACGGGGGGGGGGAACGGCGCGAAATTCAAAAAATATAAGTAACACATAGTAAAACACACTGACACAATTGGCTAAAAATTAAAAATAAATTACAGTGACCTTTGATTGCCCCCAGTGCTTTCCCCAGTGCCCTGTCTGCAAGATTGACTGTACCTGTACTGTACCTGTGTCTGCAAACTGCACAGCGATCATGGCAAAGCGGCACCTGTACATCAAAATCGCTATGCGACCTGCTGCAAAACAGCGACAGCGATACGGAATCACTTGCGGAGAAGGAGTGACAGCGACGCATGGCAAAGTTCGTCATCAGACGCAGAAAGTGATATAAGCGACGATCCTGTGCCCAGCGATGTGCGGACTTGGTGCGCAATTGATTGCGGTGATGACCCACGTAGCGGCCCCCAAGATTTCCATTTACAGAGCACCTGGGATAAAGTGGACGGTTGATGGACAATCCCCTGGAATACCTCCAACTTTTCTGACCGCTGAAGTGAACGACAAAATAGTTATTGAGACAAATCGATACCAAGAACAAGAACGTGCGACTCCTCAGCGATTTTCAAGGCGCAGAAAATGGGAGCCTGTAACCAGCGAGGACATTTGGAAGTTTTTGGGCCTCATTATTGTTACAGGGAGTGGTGGGGAAACCCCCTGCAAAAATGGTACTGGTCACGAACAAATTATTGGCCACAACCTTTTTTTTGGATCCGTGATGTCGGAGTACAGATTTTCATTGATCATTGAAATATTTGCACTTTGCAAATAATGAGGACTTTGATGAGCATTCTCATCCAGCTCCAAAGCTGAAAAAATTTGGGAGGTTTACCAGCTTATTTTGCAGAACTTCCAGCGGACCTATATTCCTGAGCGCGACGTTACCATCGATGAAAGTCTCATGGCCTACAAAGGTCGGCTTCAGCTGGATACAGTTCATCGCATCAAAGCGAGCTCGCTTTGGTATAAAAACTTTTATGCTGTGTGAATCCAGCTCTGGATATTTTGGAACTCAGTCGTATACACTGGGAAAGGGGACCAAGTTTCTGCGAGCGATTCAGCGATTTTGGGGATGGCATACCACTTCAGTTCTGTCATTGATGGAGCCCTTGCTCAACCAGGGCTATTGTGTCACCACAGACAATTTTTATACCTCCCCCGAAAACTGTACGAGTTCCTTATCCAAAATAAGACCGACGCTTATGGAACCGTGAGGCCTAACCGCGTAACATGCCGTCAGCATTTCCCAGCAAAAAGCTTGGGAAAGGAGAAGTAGCTGCATGGCAAAAAGGGAAAATGTTGGCACTGAAGTGGCGGGACAAAAAAGACGTTTCCCTTATGAGCACAGTCCATAACACCTCGACCGTCATGGTGCATACAAAGGTGGCAAGGATATTATGAAGCCACAAGTTGTGTTGGAACTACAACCACACGATGGGAGGGTGTGGACAGGGCTGACCAGGCCCATGACTTTTTACCCAGCGATGAGGAAGCAGCAGAAAAAGTACTATAAAATTTTTTTCCGACATCTTGTCGAACAATGTCTCTGGAATTCCTTCATCCTGATGAAAAAAAAAAGTGACAGGCCTATAGGCCCATTCAGGACTTTGGTGTGAAGGTGGCAGAAACAAATCTTTCTGAAGCACCAAACGCCAATGGCGGTAAAACCGATCTGGACGTCGGGCTTCTGGTGTAGTGGAACCCTGAAAGACTGACCGGTGTCGTCATTTTTTTGGACCACATTCCACCTACTGAAAAAAAAACAGCACCCACAAGGATGTGTGTGTTTGCTGCTCCAACGCGACGAAAACGAAAGAAAATCCGTAAAGAAGGCGCGTTTCTATTGTGCCGACTGCAACGTTGGACTTTGCGCTGTACCCTGCTTAAAATGTTTCATAGCCCGAGACGTTTACTGAATAATGATTTTGCAACCCTTGTTTGACCCCCCAAAAAATCAGAGTATCTGAATATATTATTTGTTAAGATTTATTGAATAAAAAGTATTGATATTATTAAATTATTACTTGTTATTATTTATTATATTATAATTTATGATTTTGTGTTTCAATCTTCATCATAGTCTACTAGAGACTCTGGTTTGGACAGATTTAGGTGAGTTATTCCTAAGAATACAGGCCTGCAATCTAAAACGCCAATTTCCATGCAAAATAATGTACCGCTTTCAGCACCTTTTTTCAGAAAGAATCATACCGCCAGGGGAGGTTAAGAGAGGTCGAAAGATATTCCGCTGAAATAGTTTTTTTTGCAAGAGACACATATAACACTGGATTCTAATGTTAGATTGTATTCTCTCGTGCAGTTCCCACTTGGTACTATGGGGACTCTCCAAAAAAGAGAGCTAAGGGGGGTCGCCATAGGAATAGGGAAGAACATCTCTTTACAGTAGAAGATAGGAAGGTAGACCCGGAGGGTCGCTATTTGTTCTTAAAAGGAGTACTCCAAGGAAAAAAAGTACACGCTAGCTATATATACTGTCCAAACAGCCAACCACATAAATACCTGAGGGGGATTTTGAATGTCTTAATGGACTTTAAACTAGGGACACGTAATATTAGCAGGAGACCTCAACCTCTCAATGGACTACCAACTTGATAGCACGTCCGGGCAGACTGAGGCGAAATATTAAACAGCTCAGATTATTAGGGAAAAAAATGCACAGTTATTGTTTAATAGATCCGTGGAGGATTACATACCCAAATAAAAGGGACTATACCTATTATTTCTTCTGTGCAGTGGAACATACTCAGATGGATTATATAATGTAGACCACGAGTTACTGGAAGAGGTAGTTAAAACCTCAATAGGGGTAACTACAATTCTCAGACCACGCTCCTGTAATGGTGAAAAGTAGATTGCAAAGAGATAGAGCAAAGAAAAGGAGCATGGAATTTAAATGAAGAACTTATAGAGGATACGGAGGTAAATAACACAGTGAGAATGGATTTGGATCAATTATTTCACTTTAACAATAACACCTGAAGTAAGGTGGCTACTGTATGGGAGGCCCCACAAGGCATATATTAGAGGGAAACTAATCTCAATAGGAGCAGGGAAAAAAAAGATAAGAAAACTAAATATGAAAAAATTAATAACAGAGCTAACTGACCTGGAGCAAACCCATAAAGAGCGAGGAGAAGGTGAAGTATATCAAGCAATTGTGTTAAAGAGGGCCCAGCTCAGAGATTTGATGGAAGGTTGAAACAAGGACATATTCAAAAATGTTAGAAAAGAGAGGTATAAATGGGGGAACAAACCAGGGAAACATCTGGCCAGGAGTATCCTAGGGGAAAAAAAAAAAAAACTATATAGGAAAAAAATAAAAAAACCAAGACGGTCATATGAAATAAAAGACGTCTGAAATTGCGAATCCTTTCGGACTTTTTATAGCTCATTATACTCAATAAGAACCATGAAACTCTAGAGCAAGAAAATATTAGAAAAGGGAAAATTAGGGAATACCTAAAAGAAGTGAAATTACCCAAAATCTCTCAAAATGATATTGATTCCTTGGAGGCCACAATAACGCAAGAGGAGATATACAGAGCCCTTCCAGGGAAACACCGGTGTGGTAAGAGCCCAGGTCCTGATGGCTTGCCGATCAAATATTACAAAAAATTTAAAGATCTCCTAGTCCCAGAGGATGTGTAACTATTTTAACAAAATAGGAGAAGAAGAGGGAAATAAGAAAAGAATCTCTCTTGGCAAAATATCTCCATTATCCCAAAACAGGAAAAGATGGAACCCTGTGTTCCAACTATCGACCTATAGCATTACTAAACGCAGACCTGAAGGTATATGCGGAAATATTAGCAACCAGGATAAAAGATTTTAATGCCGCAACTAATAAACACAGATCAGGCGGGCTTTGTAACAGGCAGAGAAGAAGAGACAATAGCATAAGGATGGATCGTTGTTGTTACAACAGGATCCAAAAAAGAAACCCCCAGTCGTACTCATGTCCTTAGATGCCGAAAAAGCATTTGACAGAGTCGACTGGGGGTTTATGATGGAAACTTTACAAAGTATAGGCCTGGGACCAAGTTCATGGAAATGGGTAAAGAACTTATATAGCCAGCCGACGGCAAGGGTGAAGGTCAATGGAGTATGTCGTCTGCGTTCGAAATGAAAAATGGAACCAGACAGGGCTGCCCGCTCTCGCCCCTCCTTATATGTAATAGCGCTGGAACCATTGTTAGCAAAAATCCGGGAAAACGACGGGTTATAGGGGGGGTGAGAGTGGGTGACGAAGAACACAAGGTGGCGGCGTATGCAGATGACATACTCCGTATATTGACCAAACCCAGAGTCCTCCCCTCCCCAATGTTATAAAGGAAATAAAAAGATACGGCGAACTTTCAAACTTTAAAATAAACCCGATAAAAAACGGTAATTTTGAATCTGGGGATATATCAAAAAGAAGCAGAAGAATTACAGGAAAGAGCTCCATTTACATGGGAAAAGAAGCTATAACTTACTTAGGAATAAAAATTACACCAACAATTGAAAAACTTTACCCGGTTAATTTTGTCCCATTAATTAACGACATTAATCAAGACCTGAAAAATCTTGCAAAAAAACATATTTCCTGGATAGGTAAGATTAATGCGTTTAAAATGATGATATTACCAAAAATAACATATAAACTTCAAATGCTCCCAATAAAAATACCGCAAAGTTTTTTAAAGTAATCAAAACAGTAATTTTGAAATAAATATGGGCAGGTAAAAAGTCTAGACTAAGCTACTCAATGTTGAGCATGGAAAAAAAAAGGAGGGGGTTTGGGGCTCCCCGATATAAAAAGATATTATCTTGCTGTCAACTTAGCCAGAAATGGTAGAATGGACAAATATACACACAAAAAAAAAATGGGTACGTATGGAAGATATATTAAGTAGGACACAATTAAATAGAAATGTATGGATACCACAGGAAAATGATGGGAATTGGGGCAAAAATACACATAGTAATAACAAGAAACGTATTTAGAATATGGGACACAACTAGTTAGAACGGGAAAAATGGGAGTATAACTCTCCACTAATCCCATTAGTAGGCACAAATTTTTTTCCACCAGGTAATGGAACACGCTTTGGAAAGCAATTGGGGGGAGAGAAAGGCTAAAAGATATTGTCACACGGGGAAAAATTAAATTAAGACAAGATATAAAAATAGGAGAAGGGGAACAAAGATGAGTGAATGGGAGTATTTGCAGTTAAAACACTTTGTGAGCACACTACCACAACCGATTAGGGATGACAAGACACTACACCCAATAGAAAATAATATGCAACAAAGATAAGCCCCTGACACACGGTATATCAAAGACATACGGGGATATTAACGGAGCTCGAGACCCAGGAAACATTGCCCTTTCTGGAAAATGGGGAAAGCGATTTGGGTAAAAGGATCGATAAATCACAAATGATAGGTGCAGTATATAACCAAGCTTTAGATATGACCACCATAGAAGCAAACTACAAATGTATGGTTCAATGGCACCTAACTCCATCTAGGAATGAAATAAGATCCACCAAAAAATTCAGAGCTATGTTGGAGAAACTGTAAACAAAAAGGAACAACTCTGCATATATGGTGGGACTGCCCGAGAATACAGGAATATTGGAAAGGAAATTTTGGAATATATTGTCGAAATAACGGGGGGAGAGGATTCCATGTAGCCCACTGCCCTGTTTGTTTCATGGAACAGAAAAAACAAAAAAAACAATATGGAACAACTTTGGTCCCAGTGCTGCTAAACGCAGCAAAGGCTTTGATCCCAAAAATTGGCTATGTCCAAAGAGGCCATCAATTAAAGAATGGATAGAAAGGGTCGATTATATAGAAGAGATGGAGTATCTTGCCTGTGTAGAGACTGGAGGAGAGGGACAAATAGCAGGGTGGTTTGGGAAAAATGGAAATGGTTTAAATCTACAGAAAAAGTTTGTCTAGGGAATGGCAGAAACAGATAGCTGAGAAATAAAGAGAAGACAGCATGGCACACAGATCTAGGGACGGGGGGAAGGGGGGGAGGGGGGGGGAAAGGGGGGGTTAGTTACGTTAAACAGTAAGTAAGGTAGTCAGACGTGTTAGTTGGGAAAAGAATATGAATGCTTAAAAATGACAAAGTGGTAATTATATAAAAGAAAGGAAACCCAAACATATGATATGAAAAAAAAGAAAAGAGTATAAAATACCAATACGGAAAAAACTATCATAATTATAAAAAAAAAAAAAAAAACCCACGGATGATGCGAAGCCACAAGAGAGACGCTATGGGCGGTCGAACGTGAGCCAGTCTCACTGTTACATGTGAGCAGAGGTCTGACGTGATAATAAAAAAATAAAAAAATAAAAATTGTGCCCATGAAACCTTTACCAAAAAAATCAACCCCCCTCAAAGCTAGGCAGCCTAGAGAGTCTTGCAGAGATTCAGATCCCAATAACACTTAAAGGGGTTGTAAAGGAACATTTTTGTTTTTTCATAATAAGCATCCTTTACTTGCAGACATTCCTCTTTTCACTTCCTCATTGTTCGTTTTGCTCAGAAGTTGCTCTATTTCTTCTCTGTTCTGTTCACTTCCTGCTTGTCTATTTTATTGACCACCGTGTCGGGGAGCTTTACTGCGGTGGTCAGTAACGTGCTCACCCCCTCCTGGGAACTACATCTGTGCGGCAGGATGCTCTCTACGTGTTAGAGACTTCAAGTAGGTGTGAATTACTGGGTGTTCGCAATTCATACTGGGAAATGTAGTTCTTACATGAAACGAGCGATGCAAACCAGAAAGTGATGAGAGAACAGAAACTAGAACGCCAGAGGTGATGTAAATGAAGGAATTTAATAGGTATTTACTATTTTTTTAACAGAATCATTACACTATTCTGTCTGTCTACCTTGCAGACAACAATTTTAGGCAAATTTTTTTTTCCCTTACAACTCCTTTAATCTGCGACATTGACATCAGGGGCATGATAGCTGCTGCTAATCCAGGACTAATACATTTTTTACAAATGTCAGGCAGTCAACAGAGGTCTGTGGACAGATGCGCTCTTTTATCTGTAACAAATCTCTGGCAGCACTGAATGCCCATTCGGAAGGCACGCTGGATGTAGGGCAGCCTTGCAGCTCAATTGCATACTGGGCAAGTTCTTGCCAATGGTCTACTCTAATGACCCAGAAACTCAGTAAATTGTCTACTGGAAAGCTCTCCATGTCTGTTCTGTCCTAGATAATCTTCCACAATATGATATATAATGCTGCCGAGGGATGTGGAAGCTGACAGCCCTGGGCCCTGAGGACTAACATTTTTTAGAAATGTATCACTGAGGTAACCCCCTTCTCCACCGCTTCTCCTTTGACCAACAGCAGCCTCAAAATGAGCTTTTCCAGGAGACTGTATCCTACCAGAGTCCGGAAAGGCATTACAGAAACTTCTCTTTAAAGTGGTTGTAAACTCAATACAACCACACAGGTAAGTCTATATTAAAGCGTGGGTTCACCCCAAAAAAAAAAAAATTCTTTATCTACCATACAACCTAGCATACTAGCGTCAACTACAGTATGCCTTTTTTTTTTTTTTTTTGCGGTGTACTTACGTTCAATCCGTAACTTTCGTTTCAGACTCCGGCCGGGAAATGGGCGTTCCTATGAAGACGGGGACATGATTGACGTCCAGCTATGGCGCGTCATGCCTTCCGAAAAAAGCCGAAATAGGACACGGACATATACGGCGCCTGCCAGTCAGCTCCTAGTCCTGTGCGCAGGCGCCATATAGCGCCGTGAAGAGCGGAGTCCTATTCCGGCTATTTTTGGACGTGTGACGCGCCATAGCCGGCCGTCAATCATGTTCCACTCTTCATAGGAACGCCCATTCCCCACGGGTGTCTGAAACTAAATTTACGGATTAAACCGTAAGTACAGCACAAAAAAAAAAAAGGCATACTGTAGCTGATGCTAGTATGCTAGTTTGGATGGTACAAAGGTGTGTTTTGGGTGAACCTCCGCTTTAAAGGCTTACCTGTAGGTGTTGGAAATATCTCATAAACCTGCACAGTTTAGTAGGATATTTACAATGTACGAGTGGGCCAAACTAATCGGCGCATGCACACTTTAAAAAGGGCACGATCGTTTCATTTCTAAAGGAATCCATCACACGACTCCGGCCAGGCACAGAGCCGGAGTTCGCGGCCCTAGAAGCAAGAGTGGTGAAGATAGACGCTTCGTGCCAGAGTGGACATCGGTAACATCGGAGGTTGGGGTTTCAGGGTAAGTGACACATAATGGGCTATTATGAGATGCATAGTAGCCCATTATGCTTTACCTTTGCAGTGAAATAAAGAGCAAGTAAAACCCATCAAAGTTTACTTCCTCTTTAAGGTGTCCTTTAAAAATATTTCATCTTGTGCTCCCACTGAGAGGGCTGGATGAGTTCTGAGAGGTTCCCCTTGTAAGATTGGTCAAGGAGGGTTGCCAAACAATAATGATCATTATCCTTGATGCCAATAATTCTCGGGTCCTTTCGCAGGCTTTAAAGCATACGGAAGGCCATGCACCACAAGGTTGCGGAGGCATGAGAAGCAGAGTCCTCAGGCTCATTGAGGATTACAGTATCTGGAACTGCCTCTTCTCCGCCACATACTACTCCCAAGGTTCCAGGCGACTGAAAACCATCTCTTAAAGGGTTTGTAAAGGAAATTATTTTTTTTTATCTTAAAAGCTTACTTTACCTTAATGCAGTGCTGTTTTCATGTTCCTCATTTTTCGTTTTTGCTCTCAAGTTGCTGTAATTCTTCTTTGATCTCCACACTTCCTGGTTGTCTGTTTCCTGCTGGGAGCTTTCTCTCTGTGGTCACTAACTTCAAGGAGGTGTGATTACTGTGTGTCTAAAAACCCACAGCACCAATCAGTTTCGTTTTCCAAACCATCACTGCCCTGTATTGGCTACAGGTACATTATATGATCAGTTAACTATTATGTCTCTATACCCTGTAAACCAGTGGTTCTCAACCTGGGGGTCGAATGATGATTTGCCAGGGGTCACCATATCCTGGGCTGTTCCTGAAGCCTGTGCTGCTCTCCCAGCCTTTTTGCAGCCACCCAAAAGGGCTGACCCTGGAGCCTGTGGCCACCCAGCTGGGCTGTTCCTGGAGCCAACAGCCACCAACTCAGCCTCTTCGCAGCATTCAGTTCATGGCATGGCATGGCTTCGCTTGGGGGCAGAGACTAGAGGTCAGCTGACTGGTGAGGAATGTGAAGTGGGAGGGGCTGGAGTAGACCCTATCTCTTGATTTTGGCATAGGTGTCACTGCTACGAAACACCACAAAGTCAGAGACACAGTGAGTAACACTACTTGTAATTATAGTTGCCATTAAAAGTCCCCACTACAGTTCTCAGATCAGCAGGTGACCTTGATCAAGAGCACCTAAGTTGGCTGATCAGAACTCCCCCCAACATTGCCACTAACCCCAACTCCCCGCCAGCACTGCCACTCATCCCCTTTTCCCCCACGGCCCCACCCCCCACCAAGGAGTAAGAGAAGGAATAATATAAGCACTAGAAAGGTTGAGAACCACTGCTGTAAACAGTAATTTCAGCATAAATTTCTTTTTTATTTACAACTCAAATTAACGTATGTCTTCCTCTGCTTTTATGCCTCCAAAACTGCCAGAACTCTCATCCTCCTCCCTGCCCTGCTGCTGATGCTGAGCAGATTTACACTGCTGTGAATATGAGAATTTAATAGAATTTGTCCAGCAGCAGGACAGCTTTGCATTAGCAAGAACTAGGATAGCCTCAGCTAACTACTGGTCAATTTCTATCTGCCAGTCAAAGCAGACATACTGTATTCCTGCCTACTGAAAAAGCATGTGTCCTTACTAAAACTATCTGAAAAAGCATTTTCAACCCAAAGTAAAATAATTATAAAGTTTTTGTTTTTTTAAATAAACATTTTATACTTACATGCTCTGTGCAATAACATTGCACAGAGCAACAACAGTCCTCCACTTTTTAGGTCCCCTGCTGCAGCTCCAGGCTCCTCCTCTTTCTATTTTGGCACACCTGCGTGCTTGATCCCAAACCATGCTACCAGAGTTCATAGACACACACAGTGAGGCTCGTTACTGCCCCTTATTAGAGAGCCATTACAGTTGGGTGCTATCTAAAAAAAAATTAAGAAAAATCCTGGGAATGCATTAACCACTTGACATTCGGAAGGTTTTTCCTCCTTCATTACCAGGGCATTTTTTGTGATACTTAACTGCTTGCCGCACGCAACTTATACGTCGACAGAATGGCACTCATGGGCAAAAGGACGTACCTATATGTCCCCTTTAACCTGCCTGGCGGTATTCCCGAGTCTGACTCGGGGTTAGATTTTCCTGCTGCGAGCGGTAACCCCCGAGTCAGACTCGGGCTTGCCTCGCTGGATCCACAGGCTTGGTTTACTTACCTTGTCCCTGGATCCAGCGATGCCACCGCGCTGTGTGAGCGAGCAGGACCTCGCTCGATTCACACAGTGCCTCCGTGTGCCGCCGATCTCCGTTCCCTGAGACGTTACGACGCACGGGGACGGAGAACGGCGCCAATTCAAAAAAGTAAACAAACACTTTACATACAGTATACTGTAATCTTATAGATTACAGTACTGTATGTAAAAAAACCACACCCCCCTTGTCCCTAGTGGTCTGTCCTGTGTCATGCATGTCATTTTATATAATAAAAACGTTTCTTTCTCCCTGCAAACTGTAGATTGTCCATAGCAACCAAAAGTGTCCCTTTATGTCAAAAATAGTTTTAGATCAGCTAAAAAACAGCGATAATAAATTATAATCACTCGCAGAATTGTGCGATAGCGATTTGTGGGGAAATTCGTCATAAAAAAAAAATAATAATGACAGCAACAATTCTGCAACTGAGCAAATTTCAGTGATTTTGATTTGATTACATTATTGAATAATTTTTATTATAATTATATTATTATTTGTTATAATTATTATAATTATTTATTATATTATAATTTATAATTTTGTTTTTAAAAAAAATGTCATACCCGGGATGCCTATTAGAATCTTGTTTTGGTCAGATTTAAGTGAGTTATTTCTAAAAATTACAGACCTACAGTATAAAACGCCAAATTTCCTTGCAAATAATGGTACCGCTTTCAGCATGTTTTTTCTGAAAGAATCATACCGCCAGGGAGGTTAAGGAAGCGGCATTGTGGACGTGAGCCCGACCGCAGGTCCTGCAAACTCGATCACCGCGGGGATATCTGCGATCATCTTACGGTGAGGAAGAACAGGGACATGCTGATGTAAACAAGCATCTCCCCGCTCTGCCTAGTGACAATGACACTAATCACTGCTTCCTATAATCGGAAGCAGTGATCACTGTCTTGTCACACACAGCCCATCCCCCCTACAGTTAGAACATATTCCTAGGCACACTTAACCCCCTACAGCGCCACCTAGTGGTTAACCCCTTCACTGCCAGTGTTATTTTCATAGTAATCAGTGCATTTTTATAGCACTGTTCGCTGTAAAAATGACAATGGTCCCAACAATGTGTCAAAAGTGTCCGATGTGTCTGCCATATGTCGCAGTCGCGATAAAAATCGCTGATCGCCGCCATTACTAGTAAAAAAAATAATTATTAATAAAAATGCCATAAAACTATCCCCTATTTTGTAGACGCTATGGGCCAGATTCTCTAAGATCCTGCGGCGGCGTCGCGTAAGCTATTTACACTACGCCGCCCCAACTTACAGGAGCAAGTGATGTATTCCCCAAACACTTTCTCCGTAGTTTGCGGCGGCGTAGTGTAAAAGGCCCGGCGTATCCCCGGCGTAATTCAAAGGGGGCGGCTTGTATTTAAATTAAGCGCGCCCCCGTGCCGATCGAACTGCGAATGCGCCGGGCTTAAAATAGCCCAGTGCGCATGCTCCAGTTCTCGACGGAAAACGTCAATGACGCCGACGTGTGCGTCATTGACGTAAAGTCGTATTCAAGAACGACTTAGGAAAACGACGTACCCGACGGAAAAGACGACGCGGACCCCGACGCCATACTTAACATGGCATACGGCGGACTGGCGTAAGGTTACCCCTCATATAGCAGGGGTAACCTTACGCTTACGCAAATGACGTAAGCGACGGCTACGCGACGCGAATTTGTTCGAGAATCGGCGTATCAGGCTCATTTGCATAAACAAATGAGACCTGAACGTAAACGCCACCTAGCTGTCGGCGTTGTATTGCATTTAGGATCCGACGGTGTCATTGATTTACACCAGTCGGATCCTCGCCTAAATCCGTCGTATCTTGTTTTGTGAATACAAAAACAATGATACGACAACGGGAAATTCGAATTATGCCGGTGTATCAGTAGATACTCCGGCGTAACTCTTCTGAGAATCTGGCCCTATAACTTTTGTGCAAACCAATCACTAAAAGCTTATTGCGATATTTTTAAACCAAAAATATGTAGAAGAATACATAACGGCCTAAACTGGGGGAAAAAAACGCTTTTTATATATTTTGGGGGGATATTTATTATAGCAAAAAGTTAAAAATATTGATTTTTTTTCAAAATTGTCGCTCTATTTTTTTTTATAGCGCAAAAAATAAAGTCGCAGAGGTGATCAATCCCACCAAAAAAAAAAGCTCAATTTGTGGGGAAAGAATCACATAAATTTTGCTTGGAAAAAGAAAATATAGACAGCCACACTTATAGATTTTTTTCCACGCAATTAGAACTTTTTTTTGGTATTTTTCTTTCACCACTGGGTTTTTACATTTTTTGCTATATAAATGAAAAAATACTGAAAGTTTTGAAAAAAATGATTTTCTTAGTTTCTGTTATACAATTTTACAAACAATATTTCTTCATAAATTTAGGTCACAATGAAGTCTGCTATATTTCTTTGGTAAAAATTGGAGAAGTTCACCTTCACTAAAGCACGTGATAAATTACATGTTGACTTACCACACACGATAAGTATTTGATGATATTTACTAGTATAATACAGTCTTGGATAGAATTAATTCTTTTGATCGATCAAAATTCTCGACGTCACCGAACAGCCTGGACAGTGAGACTGACCCTGCTGGATGCGAGCAAACTGCACCCATTGGATTGAGGTACTTTGCATCTGTGGAGCAGGAGGATGCATCAGGCTCCATCAGGGGAAGGGGGCAAAAATAACCATCGTTTTCCTGTCCTAAGCAGTTTTGTGCAGACAATTCTTTGTGTATCGGCAACATCTGTTCCGTGCGAAAGACTGTTCAGTTCTTCAGGGTATATTGTCAATAAAATGCGATCATGTCTGGCTAAAGTGATGCCTACTTGCCTACTATAAAATGACTGACAGTCAATATACTAAAAAGGTTTTATAATTAAAGTTAAATTAACTTTCTACGTTTTTCTTAAAGTTTTATAGGAAAAAATTACTTACGTCAGTGCTACAGTTTGAATTTAAAACGTGTTTGTGTGAACTGTGAAGTTAAGTCAGGCTTTTGTACAGGACATCAGAGCGGCAGGGGGATCAGGGAATCCCCCCTCTGGGCCGCTCTGATGTCCTGTAAAAAAAAAGTCTGCACTGCTTCTGCCAGAAGCGATCTGCCAGGAAGCTGTTAGCCTGGTCCACCCCTGCTCCTCACTCGCCCTGCACTATATTCCACTCGCAAAATGCGAGTATGTGAGTGGAATTTTTGAGGGCTGGCCTAGGCTATAAGAAGATTTCCACGACCCTGAAACTGTGCTGCAGCATGGTGGCCAAGACCATACAGCAGTTTAACAGGACAGGTTCCACTCAGAACAGGCCTTGCCATGGTCGACCAAAGAAGTTGAGTGCACATGCTCAGCGTCATATTCAGAGGTTGTTTTTGGGAAATAGACATATGAGTGCTGCAAGCATTGCTGCAGAGGTTGAAGGGGTGGGGGGTCAGCCTGTCAGTGCACAGACCATACGCAACACACTGCATCAAATTGGTCTGCATGTCTGTTGTCCCCAGAAGGATGCCTCTTCTAAAGATGGTGCATAAGAAAGTCTGCAAACAGTTTTTCCATATACAAGCAGACTAAGGACATGGATTACTGGAACCATATCCTGTGGTCTGATGAGACCAAGATAAACGTATTTGGTTCAGATGGTGTCAAGCGTGTGTGGCGGCAACCAGATGAGGAGTACAAAGACAAGTGTGTCTTGCCTACAGTCAAGCATGGTGGTGGGGGTGTCATGGTCTGGGGGCTGCATGAGTGCTGCCAGCACTGGGGAGCTACAGTTTATTGAGGGAACCGTGAATGCCAACATGTACTGTGACATACTGAAGCAGAGCATGATCCCCTCCCTTCAGAGACTGGGCCGCAGGGCAGCAACTCAAACATACCTCCAAGATGACCACTGCCTTGCTAAAGAAGCTGAGGGTAGAGGTGATGGACTGGCCAAGCATGTCTCCAGACCTAAACTCTATTCAACATCTGTGGGGCATCCTCAAACGGAAGGTGGAGGAGCGCAAGGTCTCTAACATCCACCAGCTCTGTGATGTCATCATGGAGGAGTGGAAGAGGACTCCAGTGGCAACCTGTGAAGCTCTGGTGAACTCCATGCCCAAGACAATTAAGGCAGTGCTGAAAAATAATGGTGGCCGCACAATATATTGACACTTTGGGCCCAATTTGGACATTTTCACTTAGGGGGTGTACTCACTTTTGTTGCCAGCAGTTTAGAAATTATTGGCTGTATGTTAAGTTATTTTGAGGGGACAACAAATTTACACTGTTATACAAGCTGTACAATCACTACTTTACATTGTAGCAAAGTGTCATTTCTTTCTTGTCACATGAAAAGATATAATAAAATATAAAAAAAATATGAGGGGTGTACTCACTTTTGTGAGATTCTGTATATATAAACATATACTAAACTGCCTGCACGCCACTAACTAACCTGCATATTCTAGCTTAAAGTGGAGGTTCACCCTAAAATTGAACTTTATAGCTCACCTACCTCCAGCCTTAATCTATCACTGCTGCGTTGTCATTTTGTGTCAAATGTGTATCATTACCTGTGTTCTAGATGACTTCCGGGTCCTTCTTCCCTGCGGGGAGTGGGTGTGGTCGCTCCTTTTCCCAGACGACTCTCGGCGTAATGTGATCTGGGCGCAAGGTCTCCTGGGAGTACAACGGGGCATGTATTCTAAATGACGTCACCCGTTGTCATGGTACTGACTGTAATCAGGAAGTGTTGACGGCGAGGCTCACGCTGCTCACCGTCAACACAGCACATGCGCGAGATCCTGCGGTGCATGATGGGGGCATTCCGTGAAGAAATCCAGGAAGTGCTTGCTTTTGGGATTCAAAATGCCCACAAGCAAGATGGAAAAGCCCTGGAGGATTTTTTATAACTTGTTCTTTCAAATGAAAAACGGAGCGGACAGACGTAGCAGCGCCTAGCAGGTGAGTAGTACCTAGCTAGCGCTGTTACAAGGCTTTTTAGATGAACAAAAAAAAAAAAGCTAAACCCGCGGAACCCCCGCTTTAAGTTCTCTCTATCTCTGTCCACTTCAACACACTACATACAGCCGCTGTGTAAGCAGCCTTATATAGTGTGGGGTGTGGACTTAGCCCCCTGAGCCATAATTGGCCAAAGGCACCCTGCCTTTGGCCAATTATGGATCTCACAGCAGAGCGAGCTGTGATTGACCAAAACATGCAGGTCAGGTGCGTACTTTGGCCAATCATCAGACATGAATGTACTGCAAAACAAAAACATATTTGGGGGGCACACCCTAAAATGCGTTAAAATTCAAGATGGTGCTGCTATAAGACCAAAAGACAGTACAAAACATATTATAGCGCACACAGTCAAGAATGACATTTATCCTGCAAGGCTAGTTACAAACACCTGAACATATACATAAAAATATATACGGGGGTTTGGTCACACTATATGGTCATATAGTGCTAAGCCCACAAACTGCGACAAAGTACATATAGTGTAGTCTTATAGCAGCACCATCTTGAATTTAAACGCATTTTAGGGTGTGCCCCCTAAATAAGTTTTTGTATTGTATTAGACCCTGGCCAGGTTTTTTGGGCTGGAGCACCCCTCCCCCTCTTCATTACCTCTTATTAGTGGCCACCAGTTCATAGGAGGAAACCCGTCAGTTCTCCCACATAGAGGAGTTTATCTCCCATGGTTGAGACACAGGTTCTTTCATTCTATTACTAGGGTAGGACCTACGAAATTCGGGATACTTTGTTGCAGTCTGTGCTTACGTTCAAATCGAACATCGGGCCCATCCCTAGTAAAAATAACAAAAATCTGTGTATATTATTTAGTCTGTGTGAAAGTTATAGGGTCTACAAACTATGGTATATATATTTGAAAATTGATCAGTCCTGATGTCAGGGGCGGACTGACCACTGAGTCACTCGGGCACTGCCCGAGGGCCCCATGCCACTAGGGGGCCCCATCAGGGTTGCCAGGCTCAGTAAAACCAGGGACAGTATGTAAAAATCTATGCTTTTTTTACATCTGTCCCTGATATGTCCGAAACCGACATGCTTTTGATGTGAAGTGAAAAATTATTATTGTTAAGGTATGGTATTGAGGTATGAACATGCTCTACAGACCAGTGTTCATTTTGAAGTCAAATTTCAATCCAGTTTTAGTCTAATACCATGTACACAGGATCAGACATTCCGACAACAAAACCGTGGGTTTTTTTTTCCGACGGATGTTGGCTCAAACTTGTCTTGCATACACACGATCACACAAATGTTGTCGGAAATTGCAAACGTCAAGAAAGCGGTGACGAACAACACGCACGACGAGCCAAGAAAAATTAAGTTCAATAGCCAGTGCGGCTCTTCTGCTTGATTCCGAGCATGCGTGGAATTGTGTACACGCGATCGGAATTTCCAACAACAAAACTTGTTATTGGAAAATTTGAGAACCAGCTCTCAAATTTTTGTTGTCGGAAATTCCGACAGAAAATGTTCAATGGAGCCTAAACACATTGAACATTTGTTGTCGGAAATTCCGATCGTGTGTATGCGGCATTAGTCTTTTGCATAGGTGTGCGCAGCCTATTGCATTAGGGTGTGCACCCCAAAGCTCAAACACACATGCATGTTATATCTATCTATCTATCTATCTATCTATCTATCTATCTATCTATCTATATCTATGTATATATATAACAATAAAAAGTGTCGGTAGAGCAGAGGTTGGTGTCAGTAGAGCAGTGGATGGTGTCAATAGTTTCTTTTTTAAAATATTTAAAAAAAACTGTTTAAAAAAAATATATATATTATTTATTATTGTTTTTTTATTATTATATATTTTACAACAAAAAACACAGAGCCCCATTGGGGGGCATTGGTGAAATATCAGGGGTCTAAACTGACCCCGGATGTCTTACTTTTATAACAGAGAAAGGGACAGAGGACAGAGATTCCCCAGTTCTTTTCTCTGCAGTCAAGCAGCAGGGGGAATCTGCCCAGCACAGGGTTATGAGGGTGTGCCCAGGCACACCTGGCACACCCTGTGCGCACGCCTATGGTCTTTTGACTAAAATGGCATTTTAGTTTTAGTCCCATTTCAGTCTTTTGAGTTTAGTCGTATTTTAGTCATCTCAGGCCCCGTACACTTGTCCGAGAAACTCGACGGGCAAAACACATCGTTTTGCTCGTCGAGTTCCTTGTGAAGCCGCCGAGGATCTCCACGAGCCAAGTTTCCTCATTGACTAACGAGGAAATAGAGAACATGTTCTCTATTTGGCCCGACGAGATCCTCGGCGGTTTCCTCGGCCGAAAGTGTTCACACGGCCGGGTTTCTCGGCAGAATACGGCTCCGATCGAGTTTCTGGCTGAATTCTGCCGAGAAACTCGGTCGTGTGTACGGGGCCTCAGTTGTTTTAGTTTTAGTCTTATTTTAGTTGACTAAAATAGTATTCATTTAGTCAACTAAAATGTTTTAGTCGTTTTAGTAAACAAAATCAACACTGCTTATTAGCCCTACAAATGGGCAGAATTGAACAAGATTCACCCCCAAAGGCTTCAATGGAGTTTGCCATGAGGTTTGCATACTTTATGCTAGTGTTGAGCGGAATACGCCATATTCGATTTCGCGATATATCACGAATATATAGACGAATATTCGTGAAATATTCGCTAAAATCGAATATTCGTGATATTTTATCAAAAAATTTTTTTTTAATGCAAATGCGAAATTGATTGCGAAATTCTGAAACATTTAATTTCACCTGCCCTTTGGAAAAAGTGTGGTTTTACGTAATGGACCCTGCAACTAACAACAAGGTATTAATAAAATAAATACACTATTATATAGATTTGAGGGTTTACTTTGACCAATTTGTATATTGATTAGTTTAATAAATATTGAATAACCATAGATTTGGAAAATACAGATCTCTCCTCTAGACTGACCTGTATTGAGTTAGGTAAAGATCAACCGCACACTGGGGCCCCTGATTCTGTTGAGTTAAAAAAAAGCCAAGTAAACCGTTTACGTTGACATCTCTTAAATGTCTTTATGTTAAACAGTTATTATTCTCATTAAAGAGGTGAAATGCAAATGATGACACGGGACAAAAGATGGAAAATTCTTTGAAGATGTGATACACTGAAAAAACGCACAGAAACACTCCACTCTCTCTAGCCACCTTGTGAATCTGCACTGAAATACTGCTGGGAGTGATCTTATATACTGGGCGTGCAGGCAGGTTCCTATTGGTTGCTATGGAGGTTGCTAACCTCTGACAACTGTGGTAGGAGAACTCTGATTGGCTCTGATGCAAAAGAAGGGCGGAGAAAGTATTCGCGAATAATCGTAATACGAATATTCGCGATAGCGAATATTGGTCAACATAAAAGGATCGCCTCAGCTTAGCTACTCGGCCCAGGGTCTCTAATCATACCAGCAATGCTTTTAGACGTCGATGGAGATCACTAGGATGTGATCTGTTTTAAAAATACATTTGAAAAAATGCGAATATTCGTAATAGCGAATTTTGGCCGCGATATTCGAGTTATTCGCGAATAATCAAATATGCAATATTCGTAACGAATATTCGCAATACGAATATTCGTGAGCAACACTACTTTATGCCTAGGTATCTCTACTGACCCTCATCTTGGTCATATTGCTAGGAGCAATCAGACAACATGTGGCCATATACACGAGGCAGTATTTTGAGCAAACAGACTTTCCAATCCAAAAGCAGCACAATTTGGACAATGATAAATAGCCCTCTTATCTAAGTTTTTGTAAGAGTAGTAGCTATCAGCAGCTGGGTAAAAGTCTCAGTATTGGCTTGAGATCTCTAGCTCAGCTAAAGCAAACCGGCAGCTAGTGTTATCTTCCTCGGTTTTGTTTAACTACAGCCCAATTCTTGTCATCGATTTGTGACAAGAGCTAACAGTAGGTGCTTGTGCTTTCCATAGGCTGATGAGGGGAGGTAGACAAGCTATCTGTACACTGAGTAACTCAGTAACAATGTCAGGCCCAGAAACAGGAGCCCCTCTTATCAGTTTGGATTGACCTCTTGCTTCTTGTGGCCCTCATAAATGCCACAATACAGCAGGTATAGTATTGTTCCCATATACCAAGAAATGATAACCCAGCCATTCCAATGTTAGCAGGATGACTCAGAACACAGGCCTCCGTGTGTGTGCAATCATTCTAGTTATCTCAGTGCGACTAAATGTCTATGTGTTTATTTTACCTAAGATTTATGTTATAGATCACACCACTAAATATGTCACTCCATACAAAAAAGTTTGTTTCGTTTTGGAAGTTTTACTTGATTGAGGTGAAGAATTAGCATAAAAAAATGATGAGGTGCTGCAGTGCAAACTATCATCTTTTATTATCAGTTAAAGGCCAATGCGTTTCAGGGGTAACTGTATCCCCCTTCTTCAGGGCTTGAATGTGCAGAAGAGGGATGGAAGCAAGGCTTTTCCAGGACTGAATGTATGGAATGGCAAGGGATGCTGGGGTGTGATGGAGGATCTACTGGTGCTGGCTGCTGGGGGATCTATTGTTACTGGAGATGGGCCCCTTAAAGCTCAAATACATATGTGTGTGCATGTGTATATATTCTGACAGTCATAGGTGGGCGCAGCCTATTGCATTAGGGTGTGCACCCAAACCTCAAACACATACTGTATGCATGTGTGTGCATGTGTATATATAGTGACGGTTACAGTAGAGCAGTGGATGGTGTCAGTAGAGCAGTGGATGGTGTCATAAGGGCAGAGATTGGTGTCGGTAGGGTATTTTTTATAATTGTAGTGGAGCCCCCTCCTTACATCAGGTATCCCCCCAGTGGATCCCCCTTACATCAGGTATCCCCCCACTGGAGCCCCTCCTTACATCAGGTATCCCCCCAGTAGAGCCTCCCCTTACAATAGGTATCCTCCCAGTGGAGCCCCCCTTACATCAGGTATCCCCCAGCGGTGTTCCCCTTACATCAGGTGTTCCCCTTACATCAGGTGCCCCCAGTGGAGCCCACCCTTGCATCAAGTATCCCCCAGCTGTGTCCCCCTTACATCAGGTGTCCCCCAGTGGAGCCCCCTTTACATCAGGTGTCCCCCCAGTGGAGCCCCTTTACATCAGGTGTTCCCCTTACATCAGGTGCCCCCAGTGGAGCCCACCCTTACATCAGGTATCCCCCAGCAGTGTCCCCCTTACATCAGGTGTCCCCCCTACATTAGGTGTCCCCCCCATTGGGCCCCTCCTACATCAGGTATCCCCCAGTGGAGCCCCCCTTTTATCAGGTATCCCCCAGTGGTGCCCCCTTTACATCAGGTATCCTAGCAGCGGCGTCTCAGCCGCCATTACAGAATTCCAAAAGTAACAGAGGCAGAGGTGGAACAAAATAGAGGCTGAGCCGGCCTGGTGGCTACAATAGAAATTGAGCTGCAGCGCCACCCACCCCCGCCCCTTACCACAACAGGTCACAGACAGACCGGCAGCGGGGTGGGGGGTGGGTAGCGCCGCAGCTCAATTTCTATTGTCAGACACCCGGTCGGCTCCGCCTATTATTTGTTCTTGGCGTTACTTCTTTTGGTCTTCTGTAAAATGGCGACCAGCGGAGACATTGTCTCCACCAGCCGCAGACCTCTAGCAGAGGTGGCGGTGGGCGGGAAAATGGGGAAAAAACTGACTTACCGGGACATTTCCCAGGAAATGCTAAAATCTTGAAAAAGGTCTAAATTAGACATGTGCACAGAATTTTTTTTCGTTTTTTTTTTGTTCCGTTTCGTATGGTTCCGTAGGTTCGTTCCCGTTCGTTTTTCGTAAGACGCCCGTTTTCCTGTTCGTTCCCGTTCGTTTTTCGTACGACGCGATTTTTTCGTATTCCGATCTTTTCGTATTTTGGTTACCGTTTTATTTTCGTACATGCGGGATGGTTCGTTATTCTGTTTAATTCATGTTCGTTACTTGTTAGACAATAATTTTCGTGAATTTTCGTCATTTTGTACTTGCGTAAATATTTCGCGGGATTCGCGGCACTTTCAACACGCGGCTCATCCATATTAACTATTGTTAAGCCCCATACACTTGGTCAGACTTTTTTAACAACAAACATAAAAACGATCGCTTTACCGAACGTTCGTTCGTTTTTAAACTCCATCAGAAAACCATTTTTCGGTTCCAGGTTCAAAAGTCTGGCCAACTGATCTCCCTTCAGACGAAAATCCACAGAAAAGTTTATTTGGCTCTACTGTACTACTGTACTCAGCACAAAAGAGAAGCTGCTTCACTAACTAACTACACTCACTGCCCATTCAAAAAAACGAAAATTACATCTATAACAAAAGATTTGCATTCTGTATTTTGAAACCAAATTACGAACAGAAAAAAGGAATTCAGAATACAGAATACAAATCTTTTGTTATAAGATGTCATATGAACATACAAACAGAAAAAGGATTCAAACAAAATACAGAATGAAAATCTTTTGTTATAGATGTCATATGAACATACGACTGAAAATCAAAATACGAACAGAACAAGGATTCAAACAAAATACAGAATGCAAGTCTTTTGTTATAGATGTCATATTCGTTCTTTTGCCGTTTTCGTTTTGTCGTATTTTCGTCGGATCGTTCGTTCATATTTGCGGTTGTTCGTTATGCGACTCATTCGTAATCCCGTAGTTTTCGTATTTTGGTGCTTAATTTTTTTCGTATGTACACATTATTCTGCGGGTACGAAAATGAACATTTTCGTACGAAAATAACTTTCGTACGAACGGGAATGCACATATCTAGTCTAAATCCCAGTAATGTCCCGTGAAATTGGGGACAGTTGGAAAGTATGCTCCTGGGATCGTCACTGACACTGACCGGGCTCACTGTCCAGTTGTTGAAGAGAGTGCTACGGATGCTGTCTTTAGTGAGCCACTGATGGAGAATGAAGAGAGTGCATCATTTGCTACAGGAGTCAGTGAGAGGCCACTGGCCAACCCTACTACACTTTGTGAAAAGGAACAGCATTGTCTGCATGGATCACAGAGCAGGTGAATTAACCAAGGTTTGGAGGAATTTTAACCTGAACATTCCAACCTCAAATATGAGCCCCAACGTGATGGCCAGTGGGCAAAGGCTGCTGAATTATATTATTATATTATTAAATAATGTAAGTCCCCCCTCGGATGCCAACACTGGACCACCAGGGAGTGCCCCCCGGTGCTCAATAGAGCAAAAATAGGCAAAAAAATACAATAATTTTTTTTACACAATTGTTGCCAATCAGTGCCCACAAGTGGGCACTGACTGGCAACATGGGCACTGACTGAAATGATGCCCAGCAATGCCATCAGTGCCACAACTCAGTGTCCATCAGTGCCACCCAGTGTCCATCAGTGCCACCTCTTAGTGCCCATCTATGCCCAGTGCCCACCTATCAGTGCTCATCTGTGCCACCCATAAGTACCCATCAGTGCCACACATGAGTGCCCATCAGTGCCGCCAAAGAGTGCCCAGTGCTGCCTATGAGTGCCCATCAGTGTCGCCTATAAGTGCCCATCAGTGCCGCCTATGAGTGCCCATCAGTGCCGCCTATGAATGCCCATCAGTGCAGCATACCAGCGCCGCCTATCAGTGCCCATCAGTGCCGCCTATCAGTGCCCATCAGTGCCACCTCATCGGTGCCCATCAGTGCCACCATATCGGTGCCCATAATTGAAGAAGAAAACTTACTTATTTACAAAAAAAAGAACAGAAAAAAATTAAAACTTAATTTTTTCCCAAATTTCGGTTTTTTAGTTGTTGCGCAAAAAATAAAAATCGCAGAGGTGATCATATCCCACCAAAAGAAAGCTCCATTTGTGGGAACAAAATGATAAAAAACTTCATTTGGGTACAGTGTAGCATGGTTACTATAGATAGCAATAAGTTGAACAATAACTCAATAAATATAGGAGATAAACATATGCAACTAAAACAAAGTCCAAGAAACAAAAGAAACCCAAAGTCTCCAAAAATCTGGTAAGTCTGACAGATATTCAGTGGAGGGAGACCCCGCAGCCAACTTTGGTGAAGAAAAGATATACCGTCACCTTGAAACTCTCCACACACACCTCTGGTGGTCCCAGCAGCTCACCTTACATTAAGCAAATAAAGCCTGATAAGGAAACCCTTATACATGGAACTCCGGTCTTGATGGTATAAGTTGCTCTCACATTCCAAGGCAGTACATGCAAATATAAGGAACATAGAGCAGGATAGTGTAATATTGATAGAGCCAAGAGGTCTTGCACACAACACACTCAGATGCACTCACATAGAATATAAAATATGAGGCTTATCTCCACGAGCAGCAAGCTCGTCAGCGTTCTGCTTCTCCTCTCTCACCAGTTTCCATGTATGTCAGGCTGGGGACGCTATACAGCTCATATGGCAGTGGGATAATCAAAGCAATAGGGAAGCAAAGCACATCGCATAATCCGGTAAAAACGATCAAATTTATTAAAAAAACAGCACATAAAACTCACATTTGAGTAGGTATTGATGGCATAAATCCACGAGTAGCGAACTCGTACTACGTCCGTCGGATGCTAGGGGTTGTCCAGCGCTCCAATCCCGACGCGTATCGTCACACCACGTGACTTCTACTCGTTGATGGAAAGATGGAACAATGACTAAAGGTCCACTTACCCGTAAACTTGCGGCGGTGTATCGTAAACACGTTCGGCGCAAGCCCGCCCAATTCAAATGGGGCGTGTACCATTTAAATTAGGCGCGCTCCCGCGCCGGACGTACTGCGCATGCTCAGTTTAGAAATTCCCGCCGTGCTTTGCGCGATGTGATGTAATTTTTTAGAACGGCGACGTGCGTAGCGTCTATTCGTATTCCCGGACGTCTTACGCCAAAACAAAAAAATAATGAAATTCGACCCGGGAACGGCGGCCATACTTTAACATGGCTCAACTAAAGTTAAGGCATGTTAAAGCAGGTGTAAATTTGCGACGGGAAAAAATTACTAGCGACGACGTAACGAACGCGAAAACCGTCGTGGATCGCCGTAAATGCTCATTAGCATACCCGACGCAGGAAAACGACGCAAACTCCACCCAGCGGCGCCCGAAGTATTGCATCCTAAGATCCGACAGTGTAAGTCAATTACACCTGTCGGATCTTAGGGCTATCTATGCGGAAATGATTCTATGAATCAGCCGCATAGATAGGACAAGAGATACGACGTCGTATCTATTCTGTGAATCTGGCCCATTGACTCATTCAAATCACTCCTTACTTTTACTAAGTTACAAATCCCCACCACAGTGTCACTTGATCAACCAGCATATTTGTAGGCTGTAGACCGAGTCAGACATGAGAAGGACATACAAACTCATTGCAGATAGTTTCCTGATACAAAATGAATCTGGGACTTCAGGGTTGCTAACTAAAGACACCATACGCTCTAGTCAAATAAGGTTTAAAAGAAAACTGTTTGTGCAATTGACATAAATACAACCAAGCAAACACCATTATTTTTTATTGGACATGTCTGCTAGGTCCATAAATGCTTGTAATTTTGTCTTGTAACTTTGGAATGATATTTTACAGTGACCGTCATTGATGCTGGCCATACATGGGCTGGTGATGGTCTGCCAGTTGCAATGAATGAAAATCGGTTACCGTATTTATCGGCGTATAACACGCACCCCAATTTTAGGAGGGAATTTTAAGAAAAAAAAAAACATTTTAAATAAAGAACTTTGAACTTTGAAGCTCCCGAAAAAATATTCCCATATTATCCTATGCTAACTATAGGAAGGGCGAGGGCAGCAATGGATCAGATGAGTGTGCAGTGGCCCGGATTCACAGACATCGGCACATATTAATGCCGCCGTAGCGTATCTCCTTTACGCTATGCCGACGCAGCGCAGAGAGACAAGCACTGAATTCACAAAGCACTTCCTCCCAAATCTGTGCTGGGTTTCTCAGGCGTAAGTCGGCGTAAGTGGAAGTGGGCGTGAGCCATGCTAATGAGGCGTGACCCCATGCAAATGATGGGCCGTGTGCCAGAAAGATACGTATCGCCAACTGCGCATGCGCCGTCCCGTGGGCGCATCTCAGTGCGCATGCTCACAATCACGTCGGAACAACTGCCTAACATACGTCAGATCACTGCCTATGGCGTGAACGTAACCTACGCCTAGTCATATTTACGTCCTACGTAAACTACGTAATATACGTCGGCTTGTGTTCTCTGGTGCAGCCCTTTGCATGGATGCTGCTGAGTTACACCTCCTTTATGGGGCATAACTTTACGCCGGACGTATGACTTTACGCGCACTGCGTCGGACGGACGGACGGATGTTCGAGAATCCGCGTATCTCCCTCATTTACATATGTGAATAGAAAATCAATGAAAGCGCCAAATACGTCCAGCATAAATATGCGCCCACTCTACGCTGGCATAGGCAAGTTACGTCGGTCGGATGAAGCCTATTTTCAGGCGTATCTTAGTTTTTGAGTCCGGCGCATAGATACGACGGCGCATATTTGCACTTACGCAGCATATCTCGAGATACGTCGGCGCACGTGCTTTGTGAATCCGGGCCAGTGTATTTATGTATATCAGCCTCTGCAAACACCCTAAATTGTTTCCATCTTCTACTTTCCATTCTATAACTTATGAAAGAAGTCGAGAAACTTAAAAAATCTCTTCCCTGTCTCTCTTTCACCCTATCACCAAAGCTGAAAGGATCCTCCAATACAATGGGAGCAGGACAGAGAATTGAAGATTATGCTTGGATTTATAAATAGCTGGTGTCTGCTCTATCCATGGAATAGTACAATTATAGCAATGGTGGTCATATCTTGGAAACACTGACCTGCCATCATTGCAGCCTCGCCAGTGTCAGATTATCCCTGCTGTCTCTGAGGGAAGAGGAGGAGCGAGCGCTGCTGAATTACAGAGCCGCGATTTCCTGTGTACACGGCGCTCGGTCTCTCACAGCCACGCCTCCTGGCCCTGCTCATATGATAGACAGAACAGTGGCCCAATGCGGAACCAGGAGGCGTGGCTGTGCGTGATAGAGCGGCGGGTAAACAGGAGATTGCGGCTCCATGTAATTCAGCGGTGCTCGCTCCTCTTTCGGCAGGGATCGGCGTATAACACGCACCCACGATTTGCCCCTGATTTTAAGGGGAAAAAAGTGTGTGTTATACGCCGATAAATACCTTTACTGATGATTAGGGACGAGCGAATCTGCCTGAGTTTGTCAAATCCTGCTTGAAATCCGCAAAACTTGAATAAAGCATTAAAGCAGAGTTCTGCCTAATTTTTTTTTGTTGAAGGTCAGCAGTTACAAATACTGCATCTGCTGACTTTAAAAATATGGACACTTACCTGTCCAGGGCGCCCACGATGTCGGCACCCGAAGCCGATCTGTCCCTCGGCTCTCGGGTGCTGCCGCCGCCATCTTCGGTAAGGGAATCAGGAAGTGAAGCCTTCACTTCCTGGTTCCCTACTGCGCATGCGTGAGTCGCGCTGCACGATCTGAATGGTCCCTGCTGTTTTCTGGGACATGGAATAGATATCCACGGAAACTGCGGCTATCTATGCCCGGAAGTGGGAGCCAATACCTGCATTATACAGGTATCTGCCCCCCTCCCCCCTGAAAGGTGCCAAAGATGACACCAGAGGGGGAGAGGAATCCGAAAAGCGGAAGTTCCATTTTAGGGTGCAACTCCGCTTTAAACCCTATTAATGTCTAAAGAGGTTGAATATTGATCCTAAGTTCTGCCCATTTTAAAAAATAGGTAAGCTATCGTCAAAAACACATGGCGAGCTTTGGAGAGCTGGAAATCATATATTCATTTCTACATTGTATTTCAATTATTCTAGCCAACTCCCATTAATTTGAATGATCTTGAAGTTTGTAAATCTACTTTGTGAAGATCCCCACACATTTACTTCCTTTAATTCTGTGATACATATTCAATATGCCCTGTCAGTAGGCACTGTTGTGTCACACATTTCGCAGAGCTTACCTTCTGAACTACTGTATACCACTTGGGGTGCGTTGGCTTCTGTTGCTCCGCCATATTTCCCAGCCAAACTATATACTGTATGTTATAATTGAATGAATTTTGTATATGTGTTCAATGGATCTGAATAAATTGATGAATAATTTTTTGTTCTATTCCTTCAGAGCCACTCACTGAGCTGGTCATGTCACAAATCCCCTGATGAAGCCAATGAATTGGCGAAACTAGTAGGGAAGACCTGACCAATGGCCTGTATCTCGTTGTTTTGCTCCCACGTTTCCATTGTACCGCTTATATGCTTGAACCGACTTTTATCCTTTTGTAACCAATACATTTTAATTATTTTTATATATCTACTGTGTTTTGGTTTCTATTTGCTGGCACCGCAATAATCCCACACCCTTTCATTCCCTTTTTTTACTGTATAAAGGTGCTGAGAGGGGAGGAGTTAAAGAAGGCAGAGTCGGCACATGAGACAACGCTTGCAGGCCAAAAGGGTACCATGGGATATGTAGTCCTTAGAAACTGAAAGTAAATAGCAAAGGAGAAGCTGCAAAGCATGCAGGGAATTCAGAAAATTGTGGAAAGAGATAGCCAGCAGACAAGCAAAACTCATAACATGACAGGAGATTTTTCAAGTAAGCTTATAATTCATTGTCAAATATAATTTGTGTTTGTATTGTCATTACAATGCTGATGTTATAAAACGAAAGTGTAGGCTGTGATCTATACAAAAGAAAAACATGTTTAAAAATGCCGTACAGCATAATCTTTTTAATGTGACTTTGAGGGTAACGTAAAAAAAATATATATATACTTAAAATGACTTGCTTAGGAGATACCTTTAAGCTGTCTATAGTATTACCGTATTTTCCTGCGTATAAGTCAACCCTTTACACCGAAATTACATAGCCAAAAACCGAGGGTCGTCTTATACGCCGGGTGAAGCAGCTGCTCGATTGATATCAGCCCCCCGGGTGCTCTGTACGGCTGCATGTATTCTGAATATGCGCCGCTCAGCCAATCCCGATGCACTCAGTTGATGACAGAGCATGCTAAGCCTGCTCGGATTGGAGTAATAACCTCTGCCAATCCGAGCAGGCTACATTATGTAGCCTGCTCGGATTGGCAGAGGTTGTTAATCCATTCGGGATTGGCACAAGGGGGTCGTCTAATACGGTGAGTAGACCACAAAACCACAGTTTTCAGCAGAATATTAGGGGGTCGTTTTATATGCCGAGTCGTCTTATACGCCGGCAAATACGGTACTGAACAGTATGGTTTTCACAGCCAGTGTCAGAAACATTATATTCTGTTATCACATATTTTGAATGCATATTTTTTATTTTATTTTTTACTTTTACATTTAGGTTGGCTTAAATTCAACAGATGCACCTGAATCTATTTAAACTCAAAAAAGTTTTTTTGGTAGTTTTTGATACCTGATTTTTTTTTTCATTGGTAATACGCCACAATACGCCATAATCAGCCACAAGAGAAAACAAACTATAGGAAAGTCTACATCCCCCAACTTCATACAAAATGGCCAGTGGGAAAAACAGTTTAATAATTTGTGAGCTCCTTTTTTTTCAGTACCTCACTGTATTGTCTTAACCACTTTAGGACCAAGCCTGTTTTTCAGACTTGGTGTTTACAAGTTAAAAACATTTTTTTGCTAGAAAATTACATAGAACCCCCAAACATTATAAAAAAAAATTCTAACACCCTAGAGAATAAAGTTGCGGTCATTGCAATACTTTTTGTCACATCGTATTTGCGCAGCATTCTTACAAGCAAATTTTTTGGGGAAATATTCACTTTTTTTTTTATATAAAAATAAGACAACAGTAAAGTTAGCCTAATCTTTTTTTATATTGTGAAAGATAATGTTACGCCGAGTAAATTGATACCCAACATGTCACGCTTCAAAATTGTGCCCGCTCCTGGAATGCCGTCAAACTTTTACCCTTAAATATCTCCATAAAATTCTACAGGTTGCATGTTTTGAGTTACAGAGGAGGTCTAGGGCTAAAATTATTGTTGCCGCTCTGACGATTGCAGCGATACCTCACATGTGTGATTTGAACACCGTTTTCATATGCCGGCGCTACTCACGTATGCGTTCGCTTCTGCGCGTGAGCTCGTCGGGACGGGGCGCTTTAAATTTTTTTGGGGGTTTTCCTTATTTATTTTACTTTATTTTATTTATTTTAAAACTGTTTTTTTTTTTTTAAAGTGGGTCACTTTTATTTCTATTACAAGGAATGTAAACATCCCTTGAAATAGAAAAAAGCATGATAGGTCCTCTTAAATATGAGATCTGGGGTCAAAAAGACCTCGGATCTCATATTTGGACTTAAATGCAAAAAAAAATACATTTTTTTTTTGCCATTTGAAAAAATTAATACAAAAAAATGTTGCTTTAACAGGTATGGGCGGAAGTGACTTTATGACGCCGCTTCCGCCCTGCAGTGATATGGAGGCGGGTGGGGGCCATCTTCCCCTCACTCGTCTCCAGGCCACTGACGGGGAAGGAACCGAGCTACAAACAGCTCCAATAAGCAGCGGAGAGCACGGGAGAGCGGCGGGAGGGGGAGGCCTCTCCTGCCGCCGATAAAAGTGATCTTGGGCAAATCCGCCACAGAGAGCACTTTTATCTTGTAGCGGACCACCCGCTGAAGAAGAGGATTCCGGGCTTATGGTAGCTAACTGCTACCATAACCACGGTATTCCTCTTCAAAGTGCCAACGTAAAACTGCGGCGGGCGGTCCGTAAGTGGTTAAAGTACTACCAAGCAACAAAAAACAGACGAGAATTCTTCTGATAATCTGATCATGTGTACCTGGCTTATGATAGTTACAAGTCAGATATCGGACACCCCCTGCAACAAAAAATTCATTTTTAGAAAGATACTCCCAATAGGAAATCACGTCTAATGGTTTACTAACCTCACAGTTTTCCTGGGTAGAGCCATGCAGATGCAGCAGCTGGTTGATAATTATGAAACTACTTCCATTAGATTCACTAAGCCCAGGGGCACAAAGGAACAAACTGATTTCTTCAGAATAACAAAAGGTAACAAAGTTTGTTAACATCCTTGTAATTGAGATCTCTCAGGATGTAAAAGACTATATTAACTTGAATTTGAAACCTCTATTAGCAAAATGTAAGGATAAATGTCGAAGCTGGTGTATAAGAACAAAAGATGATCAGGACAGCCACACTCCAATCCAACGTAACTTTAATGTAAAAAAATGGGCACTACAAATCACAGCAACGAAACCTAGGACAGCTGACGCGTTTCACACTAACTTCAGTGTTTACTCATAGCTGATTTTTCATAAAATGAACCTCTAATACATATATCAAGACATGTGATCAAAGACAGGTGAAATTGAAAATGCAATTAAGGACTGCCAAAGCACTCCAATCAGGACTGATAAAAACCTGCAGTAGTGGAGGTCATAAAGACCTTCTATTTTATAGAACAGGTCGCAGGTGATCAAAAAGTATTAAAAGGAATAGACCAAGGTTATTAATAATAAAACCACAATGCAAAAATACATATATGTTACATATAAATGAATAAAGGCAACCACAAAAATAATTAAATACATACATAGAGTAAGTTTGAAAATAAATATGGTTTGTGAATACAGGTAGGGGTTTCCCCACTACTTACAGTATTAAATGTAAAACGCCATTATGGGAAAAACAACAATATGTATCCTGTTTAAGTGAATATCATGTGTATACATCTACCAGATTAATATATGTAGCCATAGACAATGGCACATGTAGTGGTAATTAAACCTGAATAGTCTAAAAAGTGCAAAAAAAAAAAATGGGGAAAAAAACTCAAATTATATGGTGAATGATAATATGAACAAATTATATAGTAAAAAGCATATGTAATTAGTAGTGTCATATGAAAAAGTAAATGAATAAAAATAAACTAAAATATTTGGTGTTGTGAAAAGAGCACAACACCAACTGCAATAAATGCAAAAAGTGGAAAAGGAGAGGGTAGGCACACCTACCACATTAACTATATATATATATGTGTATACGTATACTTCCATAGTTCGATAATTGAAGGAACATAATAGTGAATGTAGAAAAAAGCCTAATGCCCTGTATACACGATCGGTCAAACCGATGAGAACGGTCTGATGGATTTTTCCATCGGTTAACCGATGAAGCTGACTGATGGTCAGTCATGCCTACACACCATCGGCTAAAAAAACGATTGTGTCAGAACGCGGTGACGTAAAACACAATGACGTTCTGAAAAAAAAATGAAGTTCAATGCTTCCAAGCATGTGTCGACTTGATTCTGAGCATGCGTGGATTTTTAACCGATGGACGTGCCTACAAACGATCGTTTTTTTTCTATCGGTTAGGTATCCATCGGTTAAATTTAAAACAAGATTGATTTTTTTAACCTATGGATAAATAACCGATGGAGCCCACACACGATCGGTTTGGTCTGATGAAAACGGTCCATCAGACCGTTCTCATCGGTTTGACCGATCGTGTGTACGCGGCATTAGTTGAATAATACCTCTACCACCTCTAATGTTTTTTATTTTATTTTCTAAACCTTGTATTTTATATTGTGTATTATTTACTCGTAAAATACCCAAACATCTTTGTCACCAAACAAATTAATAAGTTAATAAACATGGTGAAAGAATGGGACAGGATGAAATAGAAAAAGGTACAAGAAATGACACCTATATATGCCCGTGAATTGGATTATTGATTAGCCGATGGCCGTAAATTAGACTGTTGATGGGCCAATAGCACATGCTAGAAGCGAAAAACCGGGGCCGATAAAATGGCCGTAATTCTGTAAGTAAGTTACCCCTGATGGTGATAGGTAGAGCAAATCTTATCAAAATGTTTTGGGCCCCGCAATTACTCTTCGTGTTTAATAATTCACATATCTGGATTACAGCAGTTTGGTTTAGAAAAATAGAAGTATAAAGTTAACAACATTAATGTTATCCAAAGAAGAGGGAGGTTTGGCGATCCCCCACCCCAAAAATGATTTTTTAGCCTCACAATTCCAACACTTCAGCGGATGGACAAAAGTATCAGACTCTGATTCGTTACAAAGCCTGCTACTATCAGTTTATGAAGCTCATCCATTAATTTCTTTATTGGAGTCGAGAAATCAATTGTGCGATAAAGGATATTTTACGGGTAAATTATTTGACAAGGTATGGCAGGAAATTAGGAGAATTACTGAAATAAAGGGATATACGTCATATACTCCAATATGGAACAATAGTAGTTATGTGGAACTGATGAAATTGGAGGGGTTTGAGATTTGGAGGCAGAAGGGACTGAGGTATATGGAACAGTTATTTAAGGAAGATGTGATGAAAACCTTTAGTGAATTAAGAAATGAATATAATATTCCAAATCAAAGATTTTTCCAATTTCTACGACTTAGGCATGCATTAAAGCGGAAGTTCACCCATAAATGCTGTTTTTAGCCTTAGATGGATGCTCATTTAGTCTGGGGGAATCGGCTAGTTGTTTTAAAATCCGAGCATTACTTACCGTTGTAGAGGGCGATCTTCTCCGCCACATCCGGGTATGGGCTGCGGGACTGGGCGTTCCTTCTTGATTAACAGTCTTCCGACAGGCTTCCGACGGTCGCATCCATCGCGTCACGAGTTGCCGAAAGAAGCCGAACGTCGGTGCGGCTCTATACTGCGCCTGCGCACCGACGTTCGGCTACTTTCGGAAAATCGTGACGCGATGGATGCGACCGTCGGAAGCCTTTCAGAAGCCTGTCGGAAGACTGTCAATCAAGAAGGAACGCCCAGTCCCGCAGCCCATACCCGGAAGTGGTGGAGAAGATCGCCCTCTACAATGGTAAGTAATGCTCGGATTTTAAAACAACTAGCCGATTCCCCTAGACTAAATGAGCATTAATCTAAGGGTAAAAACAGCATATTACCGGTGAACCTCCACTTTAAACACAGGGTCAATTGCAGGGAATTGAAATTTAATAAGTCAGTGGTAATAGCCTTGCTGGATAAGATAGAAAAAAAATGGCTTGATATCACAAATATATGATATATTATTGGATACATTTAAAGGCACTGTGGATATACCAGCAAGATCAACTTGGTCTGATGATATTGGGCTAATTTCAGATGAACAGTTGGCACTGGCCCTTTCGGCAATACCTCAGGCTTCTCTATCTCCAATACAAAATTTAACACAACTATTCCTCTAACACAGGGCACATTACACACCAGAGAAATTATTCAAATGGAAACGCAGAGACACAGACCAATGTCCTAGATGTAAAGGGAGAGCAGCCAACTTAATACACATGCTATGGAGATGCCCAAAACGTCATTGATATTGGTATGGGGTGATAACTAGGGATGAGCCGAACATCCCCCCCCCCCCTGTTCGGTTCGCACCAGAACCTTTGAACGGACGGAACGTTCACGCGAACATTTAGAACCCCATTGAGGGCAATGGGACTCGAACGTTCAAATTCAAAAGTTAGAATTTTAAAGCCCAATATGCAAGTTATTGTCGTAAAACGTCTTTGAGGACCCGTGTCTTGCCCCAGGGAACATGTATCAATGGAAAAAAAGTTTTAAAAACGGTCGTTTTTTCTGGAGCAGTGATTTTAATGATGCTTAAAAAAAAAAAAATATGAAAAAAGGGCTACAGTGCACCACAACTAGACCTATTAATAGAGGAAGTTGAAAACACTCCGCAGGAACGGTTACTGGAACCACGGATACGGACCCCCAACCAACAACAAGAATGGGGTTTCATATCCGGTTACCATGAACAATATAGGGACAATGAAGCCATCTTTAAGAAACACTTAAACATGTAAAAAAGATTGCAATAAGCTTTTATTGATTGGTTTGCACACAAGTTATAGCGTCTACAAATAGGAGGTAGTTTTATGGCATTTTTATTAATATTTTTTTTTTACTAGTAATGGTGGTGATCAGCGACTTTTACTGTGACTGCGACATTATGGCGGACACATCGGACACTTTTGACATCATTTTGGGACCATTGTCATTTTTACAGCGATCAGTGCTATAAAAATGCAGCGATTAATGTAAAAATGACACTGGCAGTGAAGGGGTTAACCACTAGGTGGCGCTAAAGGGGTTGTGGGACTTAGGGAGTGATTCTTACTGTTAGGGGGCGTGACCACCCAGGCAAGATATTTAATGGAATAATTAATTTTTGTTTCACTTTAACCACTTGCCAACCGCCGCACGCAGATGTACGTCGACAACATGGCACGGGCAGGCCAATGGGCGTACCTGTACATCCTTTTAAATTTGCCGCCCAGCAGGTGCGCACCTAGCGAGTGTGCTCGCGGGTCCCGGGAACTCGATGTTCCCGGGGCGGCCCACGATTGCAGTCGGCAAAGGCAGAACAGGGGGATGCCTTTGTAAACAAGGCATTCTCCTGTTCTGCCTAGTGACATGTCACTGATCTCACAGTTTTCGTGATCGTGAACGGTAATCAGTGACGTGTCACTGGTAGCCACGCCCCCTAACAGTAAGAATCACTACCTAAGTCCCACAACCACTTTAGCGCCACCTAGTGGTTAACCCCTTCACTGCCATTGTAATTTTTACATTAATCGGTGCATTTTTATAGCACTTTTTATAGTGTCCGATGTGTCCGCCATAATGTCGCAGTCTCAATAAAAGTCGCTGATCACCACCATTACTAGTAAAAAAAAAAAATATTAATAAAAATGCCATAAAACTACCCCCTATTTGTAGACGCTATAACTTGTGCGCAAACCAATCAATAAAAGCTTATTGCAATTTTTTTTTACCAAAAATATGTAGAAGAATACATATCGGCCTAAAATGAGGAAAAAAATATTTTTTTTATATAATTTTTTGGTATATTTATTATAGCAAAAAGTAAAAAATATAGAATTTTTTTCAAAATTGTCCCTATATTTTTGTTTATAGCGCAAAAAATTAAAACCACAGAGGTGATCAAATACCACCAGAAGAACGCTCTATTTGTGGGGAAAAAAAGACGTCAATTTTGTTTGGGAGCCACGTAGCACGATCACGCAATTGTCAGTTAAAGCGTCGCAGTGCCGAATCGCAAAAAGTGACCTGGTCTATGGCCAGCGAAATGGTCCGGGGCTGAAGCGGTTAAGCATTAATAAAATCACTGCTCCTGAAAAAATTTCAATTTAAAAAACTTTTTTTTGCATTGATACATGTCCCCTAGGGCAGTACCCGGATCCCCATACACTTTTTATGGCAAAAGCGTGCATACAAGCATTAAAAATTAGGATTTTTTATGTTCGTGTCCCAAAGACTTTAATAGGGTTTGCATGTTCACTAGAGCTTTTTTCCTGTTTGAGTGGTTCTGGTGCGAACCCAACCGGGGGGGGGGGGGTTTGTTTGGCCCGTCCTTAGTGACCAGGAGTATGATGAGTAGGTGTTCAGGCCACTCCATGTCTGAGACACACTGTACATGCACATATGGGCAGAAACTGAGGTCTGTTTGGGCTGTGGACTGTGTGTGCGTGACTGGTGCTAGGTCCGAATCAGTTGTGATCTAGGCGGGAGATTGTTTGGGTTCCTCGGGTACGGTTGCACCCACTTGCATGCATGCTGGTTCCAAAAGTGGAGAGCCTTTCACCTGGCTGCAGATCACTTGCTCAGCTACCTTTGCCTTATCAGGTCTGGTCCCTCTGAGCTGCTGAGGTGGTGTCCAGAAACCATGGAACTTGTGGGAAAATAAGTCAAAGGGGCCTATGAATGTATCTGAGCATGGTGAGTAAATGAGCACTTTGCTACATGAAATACCAAGGAGGCCATGTTTGTGACATAGCAAATGTAACAAAAAGTAGCCTAGCCATTCAAACTGGCACCAAAAGGAAGTTACATAGTTACATAGTAGGTGAGGTTGAAACAAGACACAAATCCATCAAGTCCAACCTATGTGTGTGATTATATGTCAGTATTACCTTGTATATCCCTGTATGTTATGGTCGTTCAGGTGTTTATCTAATAGTTTCTTGAAACTATCGATGCTGAGACCACCACCTGTGTGGTTTTATCCCTATTGGGGGGTCACCACCAGTATGGTATTTGTAAATTGAAATCATATCCCCACTCAAGCGTCTCTTCTCCAGAGAGAATAAGTTCAGTGCTCGCAACCTTTATATCCTTCAGACCCTTTATTAGCTTTGTTGCGCTTCTTTGTACTCGCTCCATTTCCAGTAAATCCTTCCTGAGGACTGGTGCCCAGAACTGGACAGCATACTCTAGGTGTGGCTGGACCAGAGTCTTGTAGAGCGGGAGAATTATCATTTTATCTCTGGAGTTAATCCCCTTTTTAATGCATGCCAATATTCTGTTTGCTTTGTTAGCAGAAGCTTGGTATTGCATGCCATTGCTGAGCCTATCATTTACTAGGACCCGCAGGTCCTTTTCAATCCTAGATTCCCCCAGAGGTTCTCGCCCCAGTGTATAGATTGCATTCATTGTCCGCAAATACAACTGTTTACCCCAATCCTCCAGGTCGTTTATGAACATATTGAACAGGATTGGTCCAAGCACAGAACCCTGAGGGACCCCACTACTCACCTCTGATCATTCCAAGTACTCCCCATTTATCACCTCCCTCTGGAATCATCCTTGTAGCCAGTTTCAATCCATGTACTCACCCTATGGTCCATGCTAATGGACCATATTTTGTACAGTAAACGTTTGTGGGGAACTGTTTCAAATGCTTTTGCAAAATCCAGATACACCACGTCTACGGGCCTTCCTTTATCGAGATGGCAACTCACCTCCTCATAGAAGGTTAATAGATTGGTTTGGCAAAAACGATTCTTCATAAATCGATGCTGATTACTGCTAATGATACCGTTCTCATTACTAAAATCTTGTATATAGTCCCTTATCATCCCCTCCAAGAGCTTACATACTATTGATGTTAGGCTAACTGGTCTGTAATTCCCAGGGATGTATTTTGGGCCCTTTTTAAATATTGGTGCTACATTGACTTTTCTCCAATCAAGTCCCAGTGATTTACTAATGTTAAGTTTCCCAAGTCTAATTGTAATTCTGTCCTCTGTTAACCATGGAGGTGTTTCCTGTGATGTGTCATGAGGATAAACCCTGTAGTTTTGGTTACTAAAGCCCCCCGGTTCCCTTGTGAAGACTGAAGAGAAGAATAAATTCAATACCTTCGCCATCTCCCCATCCTTTGTAACCAGATGTCCTTCCTCATTCTTTATGGGGCCAATATGGTCTGTCCCTTTTTTTTACTGTTTACATACTTAAAGAATTTCTTGGGATATATTTTGCTCTCCTCCGCTATGTGTCTTTCATGTTCTATCTTAGCTGCCCTAATTGCACCCTTACATTTCATGTTGCATTCTTTATAAAGTCTGAATGCTGATGATGATCCCTCAACCTGTGTTTTTTGAAGACCTTCTCCTTTGCTTTTATATGCATTTTTACATTGGCGTTAAGCTGTCCAGGACTTTTGTTCGCTCTTTTAAATTCATTACCCAATGGGATGCATTGGCTAATGCCCTTATTTAATATGCTCTTAAAACAAACCCATGTCTCCTCAGTGTTCTTTGTTCCTAAGATCTTATCCCAATGTATGCCTTCTAGCAAGGTTCTTAGTTTAAGGAAGTTGGCTCTTTTAAAATACAGTGTCTTTGTATTCCCCTTTGCTTCCTATGTGTGTGATTTATACTGAAGCCAATTGACCTGTGATCGTTGTTACCTAACTTGCACCGTATTTCTATATTCGTGATCATATCTGTATTGTTGGTAATCAGTAGCTCCAGTAATGCTTTATTTCTGGTTGGTGCATCTACCATCTGACCCATGAAATTGTCCTGCAAGACATTTAGGAACTGGTGAGTCTTAGGCCCTCATGTACACGGGACATTGTTCAACCTCTCCTGAATGATTTAACTTGACAGCTAGAAACTGGCGTCTAAAAATGGCCGTTTAGCTGCGTTTGCAACTAGAAGCGTTTGAAAAAAATAATTAAAACGAAAAGGGCTGTAAATGATACGTGGCTAAACACGAGTTACCGCGTTTAGTCACGTTTAGCCAAGTTTGGCGCTTGAAATGCCTTTAAACACATCTTCTAAACGAATTTTTTTGGGTTCCAGAAAAATCCTCTAAACTCAACTGCCTAAAAACGACTATAAACGACCCTGTGTACATGTACTGATAACACAACATAGATGAGAGTTCAGGAGCAGTTGAAAAAAATGCCTAACTGCTCCTAAACATCATTTTACCAGCAGCAGTGTACATGAGGCCTAAGATGAATGCGTGGTTCCCTCCGCCCAGTCCATGTCTGGATAATTAAAATCCACCATTATGATAACACTTCCCATCCTTGCTGCTAATCCAAATTGTGATAGGAGATCTGTCTCCCACTCCTCCCTCAGGTTAGGTGGCCTATAGTATACTCCCTGTATTTTTTTCCCCTTAGCTTCATCCCTCTGGAGCTCTACACATAAGGATTCCACCTCCTCCCTAGCTCACTCAGTGATGTCATCTCTCACGTTCACTTGTACATTATTCTTAATATATAGGCATACCCCTCCCCCTCTTTTACCCTCTCTATCCTTGCGATAAAGGGTATACCCTTGAATGGTTGCCAGCCAATTATGAGAGCCATTAAACCAGGTCTCTGAAATTCCCACAAAATCCATATATTCTTTGTACAACAGTATCTCTAGTTCAACCACCTTGTCCGCCAGGCTCCTGTCATTGGTAAACATACCACATAGTTTAGACCGTTCGCATACTGTCCTTTTATTAGTTGTTCCGAGTTCTTGGGTTTATGTGCTTTGGTGAACCTACCACTAATGCCCCCAATACTACCCTCTGGTATATGTTCCACGCTGACTATCTCTACATCTGAAACCCCCCTCATTGCTTAGTTTAAAAACCCCTCTCCCCCTTGGCCATCTCCATTCCATGCTGATCTGCACCCTCCTCATTTAGGTATAGTAGTACTGGTTATCGACCAGAAACCCAAACCCCTCCTTACTACACCAGTTCCTCAGTAATACCAATATTTTATTGTGAACTAATATGATTGAGGCCTTACAAAAACGAGTTCAGCTCATAACTTAGCTAACAAATTCATTCAACACCGACGTGACAATTGGATGTTTGAGTGTATATTCTGTTATAGAAAATGTTTAGCTTATTCTTTACCCTGAGTAAACCTTTCTAGGGACAAAGTGAATAAGCAACTCAATACTTTGATTTTTTTTCCCTCAATGTCTTCTTCTAGCAAAGAAGTAAAAAAAAAAAAAATGCTTAATGTATTACTAATTGCCTGATGATTTATTGTCACCATTTTCCCTCATATAAAACTGACAAAGTCTTGGTTGATAAACCCTGATATATGTCATATTTAGTGGCTTTATGATAAAGGAGACTGCAGAGTGGCGACAGCTGGCTGCTTCAGCAAACACGTCATAGATCTATCTACCTACACCCCGAAGGAATGTTAATCATTATCTGATATAATAAACACTTGTGGATGTTCAAAGCAAATGGAACAAGGTGAGTGGTAGAAAAAAATAACTGCAGCCAACCCAACAACAGCAAGATCCATACAGACAGGAAATACTATTATATGTTAATTGTTAACTACAGTATGTTAAAGGACAGCAGTGGGTGTAGCCTGTAGGGAGCTAAGCTTGGACTGCAAAACTGGCCACAAAGGCCAATGCCAAAAGGACTTGTCTAGGTGTCTATGTGGGGAATTACTGCAGTAAAGCCAGCCATAGACTGAGCGATTTTCTTTCCTGCAACTACGGGTATAATAGCCACTACCCACAAGGATAATAATTGCATGTAAAATCCAACAGGCTGGTTGTACCCAAGTTGATCAATTGATCAACTTAGGTAAATTCAGCCTGCCCGTACATGGTTTGGATCTCGGCCGGTCCCTGCTGAACCGGCTAAGATTTGAATCATCTATGACCAGGTTAGGTTTGTATACAAGAGCAACGTTCATTGTCCATCCTTCGGTTGTCTCCATTATCTCATTTAGTAACAATTTATACATATTATTTCCACGTTTAGGTAAATAAATGTTGATTAGTTGCACAAATTGAAACCACAGTATTTCAGATATCACCGCTGCTTTATTCACTTTGTCATGTGCACACCTTCATGCACACTTACCTGTCAGGATTGCAAAATTATCACGGGTAGTGGGGGTTCCTCCAAAGTGCACAATCATAAGAGCATGTGAGTTATTCTTTCAGGTCAGGACCTTCAGGATTTACTGTATATGTACAGCAATCAAGACTCAGATCTTATGGATAAATGTTTGGCCATCCAGGAGATATATACAGTTCCTTGAAAAAGTGTTCATACCCCTTAAAATATTCCACATTTTGTCATGTTACAACCAAAAACATAAATACATTTTATTGGGATTTTGGTGTCCTTTTATGAAAGTGCGGTAAAATACCGCTATTCAGTTCTCAGGCATTGTCAGGGGAGATCGCTCTCCTCTGAGTGCCTGTTTATGAAACTTTGTAGATCGGTTCTCATGTTGAGATGAGGAGCGATCTACAAACGGCTGGAAACTCCTGAGAATGGCTCCTCTCACTGTAATGTCGCGAGATGTAGTGGGATTACAGTATGAGGAAGTGAAAAATACAAAAGTTGCACACGAATCAGCACACATTATTTCCCAACATATTAATAAAATAATAAAGTTACATTCCCACCAAACAATATACATTAACCTAATTATTAAAAAAAAAATGTTTTTATCAATATTTAAAGCTCATACATGTGCCTATTTAAATGTGAATGGTGTATAGTATATGAATGGAATCCCACATATGTAATGCAGCTATACACCATTCATATAAATGAAAAAAATACTTTTCTAATCATTAATTTTTTTTTTAATAAAGTATACAATATATATATTTATGTGTGTGTGTATATATATATATATATATATATATATATATATATATATATATATATATATATATATATATATATATATATGTGTGTGTGTGTATATATATGTACAGTACAGACCAAAAGTTTGGACACATCTTCTCACTCAAAGAGTTTTCTTTATTTTCATGACTATGAAAATAGTAGATTCACACTGAAGGCATCAAAACTATGAATTAACACATGTGGAATTATACATAACAAAAAAGTGTGAAACAACTGAAAATATATTTCATATTCTAGGTTCTTCAAAGTAGCCACCTTTTGCTTTGATTACTGCTTGGCACACTCTTGGCATTCTCTTGATGAGCTTCAAGAGGTAGTCACCTGGCGCAGCACCCCATCACTCTTCTTCTTGGTCAAATAGCCCTTACACAGCCTGGAGGTGTGTTTGGGGTCATTGTCCTGATGGATGGAATAGCATGCCGCTGCAAGATGCTGTGGTAGCCATGCTGGTTCAGTATGCCTTCAATTTTGAATAAATCCCCAACAGTGTCACCAGCAAAGCACCCCCACACCATCACGCCTCCTCCTCCATGCTTCACAGTGGGAACCAGGCATGTAGAGTCCATCCATTCACCTTTTCTGCGTCGCACAAAGACACAGGGGTTGGAACCAAAGATCTCAAGTTTGGACTCATCAGACCAAAGAACAGATTTCCACTGGTCTAATGTCCATTCCTTGTGTTCTTTACTCCAAACAAGTCTCTTCTGCTTGTTGCCTTTCTTTAGCAGTGGTTTCCTAGCAGATATTCTACCATGAAGGCCTGATTCACACAGTCTCCTCTTACCAGTTCTAGAGATGTGTCTGCTGCAAAAGGTGGCTACTTTGAAGAACCTAGAATATGAAATATATTTTCAGTTGTTTCACACTTTTTTGTTATGTATAATTCCACATGTGTTAATTCATAGTTTTGATGCCTTCAGTGTGAATCTACAATTTTCATAGTCATGAAAATAAGAAAACTCTTTGAATGAGAAGGTGTGTCCAAACTTTTGGTCTGTACTATATAAATCTCTAACCTGCTCATTTTGGGGTGTGTATTGATGGGGAAGATGTGTTCTGACTGTATGGCTGCTTGTGTGAGAAGGATGGAAGTCAAAAGACTTCCTGCTTCCTCCACAATACTCAGCCAGCTTCCCGCTTCTCTCTCTGATTCTCCACCTCTGAGATGGTGAATCAGAAAGTGAGAATTCTGTCACAGATCGCCAGTGAGGTGCTGAGATCGCACCTTCATCGCACCTTCATAAACTGGCCGTTTCTGTGACAGTCAGTTGTAGATTCTCACTGTTCTGAGATGATCAGTGGAGAACATGTTCTCCACTGATTACCTCAGCTTCATAAACTGTGCATGACCTGAGATCAGCGGTGAGAGTCGGGATCGCCGCTGATCTCACTTTCATAAAAGGACACCTCTATGTGATAGACCAACACAAAGTGGCACATAACTGTGAAGTGGAAGGAAAATGATAAATGGTTGTCAAATTGTTTAATAAATAAATATCTGAACAGTGTGGCGAGCATTTGTATTCAGCCCCCGAGTCAATACTTTGTAGAACCCCCTTTCACTGCAATTACAGCTGGAAGTCTTTTTGGGGATGTCTCTACCAGCTTTGCACATCTAGAGAGTGACATCTTTGCCCATTCTTCTTTGCAAAATAGCTCAAGCTCTGTCAGATCGGATTAAGAGCGTCTGTGGACATCAATTTTCAAGTCTTGCCACATATTCTTAACCTCCCTGGCGGTATGATTCTGTCTGGAATTACGTACCAAAAGCGGTACAATTATTTTGCAAGGAAATTTGGCGTTTTATACTGTAGGCCTGTAATTCTTAGGAATAACTCACTTAAATCTGACCAAACAAGAGTCTTGTAGGCATCCCGGGTATGATTTTTTTTTTAAAACAAAATTATAAATTATAATATAATAAATAATTATAAATAATTATAACAAATAATAATATAATTATAATAAAAAATATTCAATAATGTAATCAACTCAAAATCACTGAAATTTGCTCAGTTGCAGAATTGTCGCTGTCATTACTTTTATTTTTTTATGACGAATTTCCCCACAAATCGCTATCGCACAATTCTGCAAGTGATTATAATTTATTATCGCTGTTTTCTAGCTGCTCTAAAACCATTTTTGACATAAAGGGACACTTTTGGTTGCTATGGACAATCTACAGTTTCCAGGCAGAAAGAACAGTTTTTATTATATAAAAGAACATGTAGGGCACTGGGGAGACCACTAGGGACAAGGGGGGGGGGGTGTATTTTTTACATACAGTACTGTAATCTATAAGATTACAGTATACTGTATGTAATGTGTTTGTTTACTTTTTTGAATTTGGCGCCGTTCTCCGCCCCCGTGCGTCGTAACGGCGCAGGGAACGGAGATCGGCAGCACACGGGGACACTGTGAATCAAGCGAGGTCCCGCTCGCTCACACAGCGGGGATGCATCGCAGGATCCAGGGACAAGGTAAGTAACTTGTCTGTGGATGCTGCGAAAGGTAAGCCGCGCAGCTGCACGCTCTGCACATCTACCCCGAGCGTGACTCGGGGATACCGATCCTAGCATAGAAAAACAACCCCGAGTCACGCTCAGGGATATACCGCTAAGGGGGTTAATGGTATAGTGTATAGACATGTCCTCAGATGCTCACTTTTTTAAGACCGAGTACAAGTACCGATACTTTTTTTCAAGTAGTCGCAGAAGTACTCGTACTACTTTTTTTAAATGTCATGTGACAGTTTCTCAAAGCACAATACAGATTAGGTGGCACCGATCTGCAGCACTAATGAGCACTGATAGGATTAGGTGGAACTGATATGCAGCACTAATAGATGGCTGGCTATCACTGGCAGATGCCACTGATGGCTGGCTGGCACTGGCAGATGGCACTGACGGCTGGCTGGCACTGGCAGATGGCACTGACAGCTGGCACTGATGGCTGGCAGGCACTGGCAGGTGGCACTGATGACTGGCAGGCACTGGCAGATGGCACTGACGGCTGGCAGGCACTGGCAGGTTTCACTAACGGCTGGCAGGCACTGGCAGATGGCACTGGCAGCTGGCTGGCACTGGCAGGTGGCACTGATGGCTGGCTGGCACTGGCAAATGGAACTGACAGCTGGCTGGCACTGGCAGATGGCACTGGTGGCTGGTGGGCACTGATAGGTGACATTTATGGGCACTGATGGGCTAACACTAAAATGCCATTAGGGAAGGCTGTCTGCAACGCCCATCCTGGTACTCCTTGCACTCGGCCGCATAAAAGCAGCAGCGGGCATCTTTTTACACCCAGACCAACCTATATGGGCTGGGTGTAACAAGATGTCCGCTGCTGGCATACTGTGGCCTAGTGCAGGGTGTACCAAGATGGGCGTCACTTACGGCAACACGGAGCGTCACTTCCGCACCGAATGTGACGGCTCCAGTCGCCGATCCCAAATGAAGATGCGGCTGCGATGTAAACATCCCTTGTAATAGGAATGCTGTGTGACAGGTCCTCTTTATGAAGAGACCCCCACATCTCTCCTCCAGGCTGGAAAGCATGAGATCGTGAAAAAAAATTCACAGATCTCATGCTTACTAGCCGCAATAGCGGCTTTGTTTACTTCTGGGAACCCAGGCGTGACGTCATCACATCGTGCCCGGGCTTCCGACGGTCATAGAGATGACTGGTGACCATCTGGTCACCAGTCATCTCTATGCTCGTTATGTGACAAGACACCGGCGTCGGACGAATCTTTCTCCGGGTCCCGATGGCACAGGAGAGCCCCGGAGAAGCACCAGGTGGCGGTGGGAGTGGGGGGGGGATGTCCCCTCTCGCCACCTATAAGAATAATCAAGCGGCAGAACTGCCGCTATGATCATTCTTATCGTGCGCAAAATCGCCGGCAGAAGAGAATGATATCTGAATGATGCCTCTAGCTGCACCCATCATTCAGATATCCCCCCACAAAGCCCAGTACGTCATATGACGTCCACCCAGGATGGTAGATCCCATCTGTGGACGTCATATATATTACTATGGCTGGGTATTGAAGTGGTTAAAGTAAGTTGAAAAATAACAGACTTACTGGCCAGATCACCAGGTCAAAAAATAAAGGAAAATAAGCCAAAAGAAAATGAATGCAGCTACCATATCTAAAAATTGGTAAGCTACAATTTAATAGTTTGTTTTTGGGTTTAATACAGCTTTAAATACAACAAGCGCTCTAGTTATGAAATATATTTTTCCCAGGGTTCCCTGAGGTTGGCAGCTTTATTTTAATAGTTATTAAGTGGCAATTCTCGTATAATTTGTGCTATATTTTAACATTATTGAAAATGATACAGCAAAAGAAGCTTTCAAAACCATGTAACCTAAATTGAAGAGACCTGCTGAGAACAAAAAAAAAAAAAAAAATACAAATAAATAAACAATTCTATTTTTCATACAGATACTTTCCCAATATAAGATTAGACAGGTCCCATATGTATTAATTGGCATATAGTTCAATAGAATGGATAACTGTGGAAAAGAACGAGAAAGTAATCAATTCTGGCATTTCAGGAATTCCAGATTTTGAGGAAAAAAATTGTTAAAAGTAAGATTAAATGCCAAAATGAGACACATGGTTGCCAGGCATAAAAGTGAAGGGGGATGATTAATATACTGCAATAATTGTAGCCAAACATGAGGAAAGGGAAAGTGATAAACATGGAGGGTGTACTTATTGCATCAACAAACTTGAATAATATATTGTATGAAAAAGAAAACCCTTTGCTTGGTAAATCAGGGGTTATATAAGCAGATACTAATATAAAAAAAAAATTGTAACTTAATCGAGTGTGAAACTACAGGAAAAGTTGGCCAAGTCTTTAAAATGCATTTAGAATGCCATAGTAAAGGAAAGCGGAAAAGCAGTGAGTGCCCCTGGATAGTATTTCAATTTACAAATTAAATATAAAATATTGTATATGTTATTTATTTTGATTTGCATCCAGCAGGTGGAGCTCTAGACTCCTTTTTCTCATGTTCACCTATTTATCTGTAGCTGCTCTCTGGCAAAGTTATTTTATTTAAACAGCTCAGCAGCCCAAGTTAAAGCGGAGGTCCACCCTAAAAAAAAAAAAAAAAAAAAAAAACCAAAAAGGCTACAAAAAAATTAAAAAAAAAAAAAAAAAAAAAAAAAAAATATATATATATATATATATATATATATATATATATTATACTTACCAGAAGTGGCTGTTACTGGGCAGATCATCCTAATCTGCCACTTCCTCGTCCGCGGTCCGTCTTCTTTCTTCCCCTCTTCGCGCTGCCTCCTGGGAAATGGGGAGCGGTGTCTTCTGTGACCTTGTGCTTGTCCCAGGAGACATCCGCCCATTCACATAGCGCCGCGCGACTCGCGCATGCGCAGTAGGGAACCGGGAAGTGAAGCCGCAATGCTTCACTTCCTAATTCCCTCACGATTGCTCGGCTTCGGCTGCCGACAGGTAAGTGCCCTTATTAAAAGTCAGCAGCTACAGTGTTTTTAGCTGTTGACTTTTTTTTTTTTTAATGCCGGACCTCCGCTTTAAGAATTACACTAACAACTGAGGCTGTTCACTAAGGTAACAACTGAGGCACACCCTAATCACTGCAGTGACAATTCCTTCTACCGCCTGGGCTTCCCTCGTTTTGCCCCCCCCCTAGTGCTGCTGGTTTCCCTCCTTTCCCCCCAGCTGCTGCAGGGGATGTTTCAGGATGGAGAGCGGGGGGAAGGGGCTACTAAATATGTAATTTACCAGCACCTTCCTTTTCTAAATGAACATAGTGAACACACTCAGTTACTGTGTTCATTAATTACTGAAGCATGATAATGGTGCACACAGAATCTGGTTAAGCTGTGCATAGTAACCAATCAGCTTACAGGTTTTATTGGGAAAGCTTAATTGAACAAGCTGAAATTAGAAGCTGATTGGCTACAATGCACAGCTGCACCAGATTCTGTGTGTAACAGTTTTAGCAAATCTCACCCACTGATACAGACAGCAGGCTGGAAGAAAGGTCTACTCTAGATAGACAGGGATCCAGACAGCAGACAGGGTAGTAGACAGAGTCATGGGCAGGAGTCAAGCCAAGATCACACCAGAAGATTAGCAGCGGTATGCCATTCAGGAGGTATCTGAGGTGAAAGTGGGAATCAGTAGAGAGAAGCCGTAGTCAGGAACAAGCAGAGGTCAAAGGCAGGAAGGAGGAGAGAAGACAAGTCCAAAGGCAGGCCAGGTCAGGAAAGCAGATCTAAAGGACAGGTTCAAGGCAACAGCTGAAGACCATCCATGAACTTCCTGGCTCAATTAAAGTGACACTAAAATTTGGTTCAAAAAAATAATAATTCTATATCAGTATGTATTCTTTACTCAAAAAAAAAAAAAAAAGAGCCTTCTATTGCTCTCAGGCTCATTCAAACCTCCAGATCCCTTATTTTTTTTCTGCTGTGATCAACCTTCCTGTTAGAGAGTGGCAATGTTTGTTCTCTATGGCTGCAATGTATGTAGGAACATAGGGCCAGATTCACATAGAAATACGACGGTGTATCTCCTGATACACCGTCGTATCTCAGAGTTGCGTCGGTCGTATCTATGCGACTGATTCATAGAATGAGTTACGCATAGATATGCCCAAGATCCGACAGGTGTAACTGTGTTAGACCATCGGATCTTAACTGCAATTTTAAAATGGCCGCTGGGGGCGTTCTCGCTGATTTACGCCGAGAATATGTAAATCAGCGAGATACGCCAATTCACAAACGTACGCGGGCCCGACGCAGTCACTTTACGCCGTTTACGTAAGGGTTTTCCCGGCGTATAGTTACCCCTGCTTCTATGAGGTGCAGCCAATGTTAAGTATGGCCGTCGTTCCCGCGTCGAATTTTGAAATTTTACGTCGTTTGCGTACGTCGATTCACAAAAGCGATGGACGCAAGTTACGCTCACGCCGAAACCAATGATGTCCTAACGACGTCATTGGGAGCAATGCACGCCGGGAAAAGTCACGGACGGCGCGTGCGCAGTTAAATCGTCGCGGGGACGCGCCTGATTTAAATACAACACTCCCCCTAGCCGCGGAATTTGAATTCCGCCGGAGGATTTACGATACGCCACCGCAAGTTTTGAGGTAAGTGTTTTGTGAAATACCCACTTGCCTCAAAAACTTGCGGCGGCGGATCTTAAATAACATAGGTTACGCGGATCTAAAGATCCGCTAACCTATGTGAATCTGGCCCATAGCCATCCTCTCTTACTTGCTCCTGAGATATACTATGGACTAGGAGGAAATGTTCATCATGAATTCATGGAGAACTTTATAAGGAGGCAAAATAACACAGTAGGAAATTATTTAATCCAAAATAGGTTACATGTAGTGTTTGGGTAAAGCTTATTTTTGGAAAATAAAGATATTGTTTAATGTAACTTTAAGCATGGTTGCCTGTGTGCCTCCATGTGCATATGTCCACAGTGTGGTCACGTGAATTAGCATATTCTCGAAAACATGCATGAACATGAAACCAGCTTGATATGTGCTTTGTTCTATGCATTGGCTTCTTCTGAAGCCATCCCTAGCTGCCATGTATGTCATTTAGTAGATAAAGCCATCTATTGCCAACCAATCAGCAGCTCCAATCTCCCTTCCTCTGAGCATTTCCCATAGTGGCAGGAGCCTTGTCTACAGTCAAAGGGTAGGATCATTGCTTAAACAGAACTACTGATTGGCTGGCTCTGCCTCGATGTGACCCTTTAAAAGCATCCATATGCTTTACCAAAATGGCGGTGCTCAAGGCCAGCGCTGCCAATTGGTAGGTATTATACAGCTTTGCCTATTAGATCAGTTCAGATTGGTAATGTTCAGAGAAAGGCTTAGGTCTGTTTAAACCACATTTTATTTAATAGGAACACTTTGCAGGAGTCTTCATCAAGGAACAACAATGTAAAATAAACATCCGCCCAGATAGTGTGACATCCCGCACACCATGTCTCTATCCATAGCTACTAATACTGTGGCTGGCACCAATATACTATTAGAAGATTTTGCCTAATCATGTAATGCAATGTTTCAATATTTACCAGAGTTGTCACTTCCATTATAAAACTGCTACTTTGTCACCAAAGAAACTGACATGTCTGAGCCTTTAAATCCAATGTACACAAGTAGATTAAGTGTGTTTACACTTGACATGGAAACTGAAAGAGTCTGATAGACACAATGGTGCTGAAACATTGAATGTAACACATTTCCTAAGCAAGATATGGACTGTGAGAATACCATGTTGTCAGACCACATAGAATAGAATTATAAAATGCACCACATGAAGCTAAAAGTAAAGGATCTATTTATAAAGATAAACATATCTATTTGTCTTTACTCAATTGTTTATTTATCATTAATTTGCTGGGCCACCATTTACTTAATATAGCATTACTCTACACGGGTTGCAGAAGCAAATGTATTATGCTTGCATGGGAAACTCTGGGCAGTACCCAGGGGCCCCAGGCACATAATCTTACGTTACATCATACTTGCCAACTGTCATGGACATGGGCAGTCAGTCACGCTTTTTACTAAGCTGCCCCTGGATAGCCGTGTCCCAGGCAGTGGCCCGGAACCTGTACTGTGTCCTCCTGATCCCAGTATTGTGCCCTCCTGATACAGTACTGTGCCCTCCTGATCCCAATACTGTGACCTCCTGATTCCAGTATTGTGCCCTTCTGATTCCAGTATTGTGCCCTTCTGATCCCAGTATTGTGCCCTCTTGATTCCAGTATTATGCCCTCCTGATCCCAATATTGTGCCCTCTTGATTCCAGTATTCTGCCCTCTTGATTCCAGTATTATGCCCTCTTGATTCCAATATTGTGCCCTCCTGATCCAAGTATTGTGCCCTCCTGATCCCAGTATTGTGCCCTCCTGATCCCAGTATTGTGCCCTCCTGATTCCAGTATTGTACTCTCCTGATTCCAGTATTGTGCCCTCCTTATCCCAGTATTGTGCCCTCCTGATCCCAGTATTGTGCCCTCCTGATTCCATTATTGTGCCCTCCTGATCCCAGTATTGTGCCCTCTTGATTCCAGTATTGTGGCCCTCCTTATCCCAGTATTGTGCCCTCCTGATCCCAGTATTGTGCCCTCCTGATTCCAGTATTGTGCCCTCCTGATCCCAGTATTGTGCCCTCTTGATTCTAGTATTGTGCCCTCCTTATCCCAGTATTGTGCCCTCCTGATCCCAGTATTGTGCCCTCCTGATCCCAGTATTGTGCCCTCCTGATTCCAGTATTGTGCCCTCCTGATCCCAGTATTGTGTCCTCTTGATTCCAGTATTGTGCCCTCCTGATCCCAGTATTGTGCCCTCCTGGTTCCAGTATTGTGCCCTCCTGATCCCAGTATGGGGAAAGAGACCGCCGCTCCAGATGAGTGCACTTCGGTGGTGAGTCTGAACTCAGAGAGATCAGAGATGACTAAGCATTGTATAACAATGTGAAACGCGTCAGCTATATTATCCCACCGTTTGCTGTTTCTCTGTTTGTGCAGTGTTTTTTTACTGGATTAAAGGCTTTTATTGTTTTTTTACACTTATCGGAGTGCGGCTGTCCATACCTTTTTGTTTCCATTTCTGATCCCAGTATTGTGCCCTCTTCACTCCCCCTATACTGTGCCCTTTGTGTTGATTAGTCCTTGACTTATGGCATGTTTTCTTATTGTTTAAAATCTATTTTATCGAAAGTATTAATAAATTATACTTTCATTCTTGAGAGTGGGTGCGTAAATTGGGGCAGGTTGGTAGGGGCCCCAGTGCATTACTTTGCCCAGGGGTCCATGATCCTATTAAGACCGCCCTGTGTGTTGCTCCAAAGTTGCCTCTGTTTGTATTCACTTTGACTTGTATGGGGAAAAGAACAACCTATAACAGAATGCAAAGACATTATATACCATGCAGCAAAACAAGGCTTGGCCAAGATAGCATCTAATGCAAATAAAACACTTTCAGCAAAATGAATATTGTTCTGTTCCCCCTATATGTGTTGTATTGAACTGTATTAGGTTACTACTATTGCTTTGATGTATGCTGACATCTACTGATGGTTTAGAGCCACCACAACTTGTTTACTTATGTGATTTGGTATTTCCCACTGCCCACCCTCCTCCTGTTTAGTGGTAGTTAGATCAGTTCTAGCTAGGGTGTCAAACTGGCGCCCCTCCAGCTGTTCCGAAACTACAAGTCCCATCATGCCTCTGCCTGTGGGAGTCATGCTTGTAACTGTTAGCCTTGCAATGCCTCATGGGACTTGTAGTTTTGCAACAGCTGGAGGGCCACCAGTTTGACACCCCTGAGCTAGACCCTCACAGTTTCCTCCATGTTCCCTCAGTTGGTGTTTGTACTTCGCATGGGCTTAGGAGAATTATTGTCTTCTTTCGCGTCACAAGAATAAAAAAATATATATATATATCCCATGTACTGCAACTATCTGTAGTAAAATTTAATTGGATTCAACTTCTGTGTCTTATTGAAGAGTTAAAGTGTTTGTTACCCCAACACTTAATATACTTGATATGGGGTCGCTGTACCATGTACTTGTATGAGAAATTATCCCGTTCTCTTTGTATTCCTTACTTTTGTGTGAAATCCTTGGTTTTCCTGCTAATCCTCTTGCTTTCCTTTTAAAACTGACCACACTAAGCAGCCTAGCACGCTGTGGTCAGTTCTCTAGCTGTGCTGGAAACTCAGTGTACTCTCCTCCAATGATCAGACTTGTCCTGACATGCCCCCCTGCACAGCCATTCACTGGGAAGCTCAGTGTACTGCAGCTCATCCTCCACCAGCTCTTATGCAACTGAGAACACAGTAAATGTGATCACTTCTAAAAAAGGGTATTTATAAATATAAATAAATAAATAAATATATATATGTTTTGCATTTAATTTCTATTTTTAACTGAATAGGTTGTTTAACAAGGTGATCGTTTACAATCACTTTAAACTGCCTGTGGATGGTACCAAGTCAGCAAGTGGCCATAATGTACAGACAGACTGGGTATAAGGAGGTATAATTATGCGTACAGCAGCATTTCAAACAGAACTAATATTTTTACAAGCTGCTTTACAAGTTCAGGTCAGAAGCAAGAAAATAAATGAAAAAAAGCCCATGTATACAAGACCATAAAGAGAGCCATAGCTGCTTGTATCTGACTGTATTCACCAATTTATGTTAAATGTAGATAACCTTTAGGAAAAAAAAACACAAAATAAAAAACATCTAGGTAGATTCAGGTAGAGTTAGGCTGGCTTATCAGTAGATAAGCCGACCTAACTCAGAATCTACGCCGACTTATGTTTAAGCGTATGCTCAAACAGAGATACGCTTAAACATATCTAAGGCTTCTTTCACACTATGGATTGTATGTCCGTTTTATAATATCCGTATTACACCTATTAACGGACGTTTATTAACGGATTTAATAACGGATACATACGGATAAATATTTTACCATTCTTCCTTTATTGAAAACGGATAATGTTTATCCGTATATATCCGTATACATCCGTTATATCATTCCTTTCTAACGTCCGTTAATAAAAAACATTTCACCCTTTCTTGAAGTCCAGCTCCAGAAGTCGTATGGATATTCAGGGGAACCCCGCCGTCAATTTAAAACAAAAATGACGTGCGGTTCCCGGTAAATATCCATAACCAGACCCTTCAGGTCTGGTATGGATATTCAGGGGAACCCCGCCGTCAATTTAAAACAAAAATGACGTGCGGTTCCCCCTAAATATCCATAACCAGACCCATTATCCGAGCACGTTGACCTGGCCGGCCGCAGAAAAGAGGGGGGGACAGAGTGCGGCCCCCCCTCTCTCCTGAACCGCACCAGGCCACATGCCCTCAACATGGGGAGGATGTCCCCATGTTGATGGGGACAAGGGTCTCATCCCCACAACCCTTGCCCGGTGGTTGTGGGGGTAGACCTTTCCTCTTCTTGGTCTTCCCCAGTGATGTAGCAGAGGTACGTCAGAGGGGGCAGGGTCACGTGACGGGTGGCTCTGCCTCCTCTATATAAGAAATGTCACAGCTTCAGCCGCTCATTCGCTGGGCTGTGCCCAGCGGTGAGAGGAGGTCCGGGATGCTGCTGCGCCGGATGGATGGATCTTCACATCGCCGGAGCGGAGATCACCCGACGCTGGATCTTCTCATCGCGGGAGATCACCCGCACCCGTCGCTGGATCAGGACAACGCAGGAAGCCGGGAACGAGTGGATTTTTCAGCGCTGGAGTTTTTTTTTTTTTTTTTAATAAAGGACTTTATTCTTTTGTGTCAGTGTGTTTTTTTTTACAATACTTTTTACTTCCTTCGTGAAATGGTAGAGGTACAGTATACCCCATTACCATTTCACACAGGGGGGGGGTCAGGATCTGGGGGTCCCCTTTGTTAAAGGGGTCTTCCAGATTCTGATAAACCTCCCGCCCGCAGACCCCCACAACCACCGGGCAAGGGTTGTGGGGATGAGACCCTTGTCCCCATCAACATGGGGACATCCTCCCCATGTTGAGGGCATGTGGCCTGGTACTGTTCAGGAGAGAGGGGCCCCTCTTTTCTGCGGCCGGCCAGGTCAACGTGCTCGGATAATGGGTCTGGTTATGGATATTTACCGGGAACCGCACGTCACTTTTGTTTTAAATTGACGGCGGGGTTCCCCTGAATATCCATACCAGACCTGAAGGGTCTGGTTATGGATATTTACCGGGAACCGCACGTCATTTTTGTTTTAAATTGACAGCGGGGTTCCCCTGAATATCCATGCTCAGTAAAATTAACGTCCGTTAACATAACGGACATTTACGGAGACATTTACTAACGTCCATGTGCCATAGACTTCAATGTTAAAATATAATGGACGTTAATATATCCGTTACTTGCAACGGACAAAAAATTGACAAAAAATAGTGCAAGACCCGTCACATATTCCGTTATAACTAACGTCCGTATGTTATAACGGACTATTACGGATCTTTACGGAACATAAAAAAATCCCATAGACTTTAATGATATTTTATAAAGGACGTATAACTTCCGTTTTTTAACATTATCTGACGGATTTTAAAACGGATTATTAAAACGGATTTATTTTGTAGTGTGAAAAGGGCCTAAGATACGACGGCTTGCGCCGTCCTATCTTAGATTGCAATATTTTGGATGGCCGCTAGGTGGCGCTTCCATTGCGGTCGGCGTAGAATATGTAAATGAGGGGATACGCCGATTCACGAACGTACGCCTGGCCACCGCAGCCGACTTACGCCGTTTCCGTAAGGCATTAGCAGGCCTAAAGTTATTCCACCTATTAGGTGGAATAACAATGTTAAAGTATGGTCGCTGTTCCCGCCGCGAGATTCAAATTTTTTACGCCTTTTGCGTAAGTCGTCCGCGAATCGGGATTTACGTAATTTACGTCCACGTCGAAATCAATAGGCCTGTGCGGCGTACTTACCCGCAATGCACACTGGGAAATGTAGGCGCCCGGCGCATGCGCAGTTAGGAAAAAACGTAAAAAACGTGAGGTCAAGCCCCATTGCCATCAAACACGCCCCCCTCCAACACATTTGAATTTGGCGCCCTTACGCCCGCCCGCTTTAGGCTACGCCGCCGTATATTAGCAGGCAAGTATATTGAGAATCATTACTAGCCTAGCTAATTTACAGGGGCGTAGCCTAAACAGGCTAAGCTACGCCGCCGCAAGTTTAGGCAGATGTACTTGAATCTACCTAATCTTGTTTTGCTAATACGAAAGCAGCTCGAAAATTTAAACAGACCATTTTTTTTTAATTTTTGAAAGCATGCCGTAGTGCTGGCTTCTTCCTCTAGGTGGCACTGGTACTGCATACACTTACAGAATTGCAAAGTGATTTTTGTTCTCTGTTTTAGTGTATAATTACATAATTGCTGTAAAGGATCTAAATTACAGAAAAAGCCATAAACATTTGAAAATCACAACAGCACACTAATGGATACTGCATGAAATCACACTTGGGCACTGGACATCCAGTACAGCCTCTCAACTTGCTCTCAGAAAGGGCCAACACATTAATGCGAGATGCAATAGGTATAATAGATGTTTGTGCTTCTGCGGAGCCCATGCATGTTATTAATCTGTTTGTATTGCGGTAATATGTAATAAGGATAGGACATTTATTAACCTCTTCAGTGGCAGAGGTGACGGTGGTTCAAGGCTTCTCAACTGAGCTTGAATGGAACTGTTTACTGAGCTCTCTCCCTGCAGATGAAGTCTTTGTAAAGGAGGGAGTTTATGGAAGACAAACTCATTCTATGCACAACAAATCATCTACAGCAGGCATTTCATTCTATGACACCTAACTAGAAACCAAAACCAAGGCTTGGCCACCTTTCACTGCTTGACCCAACTCATGACCCAGGCAGTCCGAAGACTATGGGGTGGATTTGCTAAAGGCAAAGAGGTTGCTCCAGAGCTTAGTAAATGAGCAGAAGCTCTGCTGACTTCCATCATCCAATCATGTGCAATCAAAAAAAAAAAAATTTCTTGCATGTGATTGGGTATTCTTTGCAAAGAGAACCTTTACCTCATTTACTAAGTGCACAGTCTATTTGCCTTTAGTAAATAAACCCAATGCTGTATCCCGGCCTAGGCCAACAAGGCCCAGGCCTAGGGCAGCACTTTGCGGGTGGGGCAGCACGGAAAGAGTCTCTGTCGGCTACAATGTTAATGTAGCACCAGTCACACCAGTCTTATGGGGCGGACTTGGCTGAGAGGCAAATTAGTCTAGCGTCCCCATAAAGCGGCCGCACTGCGGCTATATGTTTCCTGCTGCCCCATTGGCATGGTTATATCTTCTTAGTTCTCTCCATAAAATTATCAGAAATTTGTGCTTAAAGTAGAACTATAGCCAACACTTTTTTTTTAATGTTGGATAGAGTAAGGGAGGGTTATGGCCCCTGTCAGTTTATTTTTTACCATCCCTGTCCCATTGCAGAGATTTCCCTTCACTTCCTGCTTCATAGCCAAACAGGAAGTGAGAGCAAATCTATGCAAATGAAGGGAATCCATTGCCCCCCCCACGCCCTCAGAACTAGTGTCCCCATTCAAAAATCTCAGGGCGGGTCTTAAACAGAAAGGGGTGGGTCATATTTAAATTAGGTGGTGCACGAGTTTAGTCAGGCCTAGGCAGGGCTGGACTGCGACAAAAATTTGACCCTGGACTTTTTCCACACTGGCCCACTTTGACATGTCTCTCCTATGGCGGCCGGACAACTCCCGCACCCCCCCCCCTCTGTCGGCCACCCAAACCCCCTCTCCCCCTTCACTTGCCACTAGTCGTTCTACTTTATTTGAGTAGAACGGTTGGTACTGGTACTCTTATAGGCAGTACCAGTGGGGAAGCTAGACATTATTTCTCCTGGGGCAAAGTATCAGTTCGGTGCCCCCCCTTATGGGACAAGTTTAGGCAGAAGTGAGAAACTCCCAGGCCATAGCTGTTGAGTCAGCTGTCTGTCCCCTCCCCTGTGCTACTCTGGTCGTCCCTGCTCCTCTGGTCTTCCCCCTCATTCTCTGTTCCCCCCAGGTGAGCACTGCAGGGAGGGAGAGGAGGTGAGCTCTGCGGGGAGGGAGAGACAGTGGAGCGGAGGGGGGCGGCGGCCCACTGAGTCATCGGCCCACCGGGAAACTCCCTGTAGTCCCAATGGCCAGTCCATCCCTGGGCCTAGGGCAGCACAAAACCTAATTACACCACTGAATCAACCCCTATGTCTTAAAGCAGATCTTCACTGCATCTGAGCACCACAAACCAAAATTTTATTTTTGTTATTCAAAAAAAAATCCCCCATCCACCCATGTCTCCATGCTTTATTTTGTTGAGAAATCACTTTAAACACTTGCCGAACACCGCCAGTAGATATACGTCGGCAGAATGGCTCCTGTACGCAAAGCAATGTACAGGTACGTTGCCTTGAAATTCCTGCCGTGCAGGTGCATGCGTGCCCGCCGCAAGCTCCGTGATCACACCCACGGTACCCGCGGACTCGATGTTCTCCGGTGTCCCACGATCGTGTCACAGAGCTGCAGAACAGCAGAATGCCTGTGTAAACAAGGACACTGATCTACTGCTCCCTGTCATCAGCAGTGTCCCTCGTAGCCCAGCCCCCACACAGTTAGAATCACTCCCTAGGACACACTTAATCCCTTCATCACCCCCTAGTGTTTAACCCCTTCCCTGCCAGTGTCATCTACACAGTAATGCACTGGCATTTTATTAGCACTGATCGCTGTATAAATGACAATGGTCCCAAAATAGCCTCAAAAGTGTCTGATGTGTCCGATATAATGTCACAGTCATGATAAAAATCTCAGATCGCCGCCTTCCTAATAGAAAAAAAATATTAATAAAAATGCCATAAAACTATCCCCTATTTTGTAGACGCTATAACTTTTACGCAAACCAATCAATATACGCTTATTGCGATTTTTTTTTACCAAAAATATGTAGAAGAATACGTACTGGCCTAAACTAAGAAAGAAAATGTATATATATTTTTGGGGGATATTTATTATAGCAAAAAGTAAAAAATATTGCTTTTCTTTCAAAATTGACCGCAGAGATGATCAAATACCACCAAAAGAAAGTTTTATTTGTGGGGAAAAAGGACGTAAATTTTGTCTGGAAGCCACGTCTTCCTGCCACGTCGCACGACCGCGCAATTGTAAGTTAAAACGGCACAGTGCCGAATCGTAAAAAAATGGCCCGGTCACTGCTAACAAATGTGTGATGGAAGGGTCTTGTTGGAAAATCCGACCGTTTGTATGCTCCATCGGACAATTGTTGTCGGATTTTCTGACAACAACTGTTTTATAGCATGCTTTAAATCTGTCCGACACCAAATGTGTGATTTCGGATTGTCCGATCGTGTGTACACAAGTCCATCTGAAAAAAATCCAAAGTACAAACGCGCATGCTCCGAATCAATGCTAACCATAGCACAAAATTAGCAGAAGTGGCCCAAAGGGTGGCGCTAAAGGGCTGAAAAAACAAGTTGTTTCATGTATGTTGGCTGAAAAAGTTCTGCCGTCTGTATGCAGAACAAGTTCGCGGCCAACACCCTTCGGACAAAATTCCACGTATTTGTCCGATGGAAATCCGATCGCTTTAGGCGATTTGAATCGCGGGCGGTAAAGAAGTTCCGCAACTTCTTTTGGACAACATGTGTCCCGAGATTTTGTTTGCCTGATTTTGCTGCGATTTGTCACGCGACAATCGTGTCCAAATCACACCGTGATTGGAGTGCCAATAAGTAGTAATGGCATGACAAACGTGTCCTGTGTTTTGCCATGATTTGGAATCGTTTGCAGAACTGACGCAATTACACCCGCGATTCAAATTGCCTAGGTGTGAATGGTGCCTTAGTAAATATAAACTGCTAAATACCTTGTATTGTAGGAGGTGTTTTCATTCTCCTTTGACTGTCCCATGAGGCTGTAGGACCCTGACCCTCTGTCTGGACAGTGCTGATTTTCCCTGTGCTGATCACATGCACCATCCCAAGGAAAAAAAACTCTCTAGCAATGCACACCAATCTGAGCATGTGCAGAGTGCCCCCAAGGCTCTTTACTATAGAAGGTGAGGATCAGAGAATAAAATATACTTTTTTACACAAAGCGGAGGATTAACCCCCTTAGGTCCCAAAGGGGGTTACCAAACTTGCTTTACTGCATATACAGACTGATTTTACTGTTGTGGGTTTAGTAACACTTTAATCTTCCTGTTTCCTCACTCTTAAATACCAGACCTGGAAGAATCCACAAGGTCCTGATCACAGTAACATTGATTACTCTGGTGTAATATATTGAAAATATACTATAAAGACCATAGCAAAGTTCTGGATAACAATGATACCCTTAAAGTTTAGTGGAAATCAGTAAATTTCATCAAAATACAGTAAAACCTTGGTTTGAGAGTAACTTGGTTTGAGAGTGTTTTGCAAGACAAGTATAATAAATGTTGCCTTGATATACAAGCGATGTCTTGATATAAGAGTAGCGTCATGTCCCAACTGAGTATAACAAAGAAGAGAGGAGATTGATTGACATGCTAAACGACGGCGCACACAGCGCGTCACGACTCGGCTCGGGTCGGCTCAGGTCTATTCAGTGCTGGTGTGCAGGCGCCGAATAGAGCCGACTTGTGCTTCCTTTGGGAAGTCGTGACGCGTTGTGTGCGCCGTCGTTTAGCATGTCAATCATTTGGCATGACAATAGGAACGCCCACTCCCGCGGGATTCCCTACCCGGAAGCCGCGGTGAATTCCACGGGTAAACGATATCTACGGCAAAAAAAAAATAAAGGTCAGTGTCATTTTATATGCAGCACGGTGCTGGATGTAGTGTTAGAAATTTTTTATAGGGTGAACCTCCACTTTAAGACTTTGTAGGAAATGCACAGTCTACGTTTTCTCCACCCTCACTGACTGTTAGTTGGTGTAAAATGTGCCTGTAAAAAAAAAGTTAGTGGTTATACTTACCTCAACCCTGTCTCCTGCCCATGGCACCTAGGCAAGAATAATGTCCATTGGTTCTAGGAAGATTCCTGGGGAATGCTGAGCAGTGGAAATCTTTCAAGAAGACTTTCTTACAACTCAGGCCTCGTACACATGACCGAGTTTCTCGGCAAAAACCAGCAAAAAACTTGCCGAGGAAACCGGCCGTGTGTACATTTTCGTCGAGGAAACTGTCGAGAAACTCGACGAGCCAAAAAGAGAGCATGTTCTCTATTTCCTCGACGGGAATGGAGAAATTTGCCTTGTCGAGTTTCTCGACAGCCTAACAAGGAACTCGACGAGGAAAACGATGTGTTTCGCCCGTCGAGTTTCTCGGTCGTGTGTACGAGGCTTCACATGAGTGTCTTCTCGCAAGATTTCACTGTCTCCCGAATCATACTGGATGGATGCGGTGGCGTCATACAGACGGGGGGAATTTGTATAAATCAAACTTTTTCCCTGCCATCTTCATCTTACATCTTTTAATAGGAGGTAATTGATAAAGGGGAAGGGGGGCCTTGGCAATTTTAGCAGAGTTTGTATTTTACTGCAAGGTCTGCTTCTGAATGTGGCTTTGAATTTATGCAACTTCCCTTGAAATTGCACAGTTTCTAAGCTGCATGTCAATGCGAATTCAGGTGCAACTTGGAAGACATCTGTGCGACTTCATGCACAGATATCTATGCAAGTCGCACAAGAACTTGTAAAAAGTAGTGCAAGAACTGCTTTCAAAATTGGTGCGACTCTGGGTCTTCCATCGAGGACAACAGCGTGCGACTTGTCATCTGATCTGAAACTATCAAATCACATGACAAGTTTCACCAGTGTGACCGGGGGCTTAAGGTGTTTTTTTTTTTTTTCAGGTCTAATTTCCTTTAACCACTTGCTGACCGCCACACGACTATTTACGTCGATAACATGGCACGGGCAGACAGATTGGCGTATAGGTACGTCCCTTTAAATTTGCCGCCGCGGGTCCCGTGAACTCGATGATCTCGATTGCGGTCGGCAAGAGCAGAAATGGGGAATGCCTTTGTAAACAAGGCATTCCCCTATTCTGCCTAGTGACACTGTCACTGATGACCATTACCCGTGATCAGGAACGGTCATCATTGATGTGTCTCGTGTCGCCACACCCCCTAACAGTAAGAATCACTTCCTAGGGAACACTTAACCCCTGCAGCGCCACCTAGTGGTTAACTCCTTCACTGCCAGTGTCATTTTTACAGTAATCAGTGCATTTTTATAGCACTGATCGCTGTAAAAATGACAATGGTCCCAAAATGGTGTCAAAAGTGTCCGATGTGTCCGCCATAATGTCGCAGTTACGATAAAAAATCGCTGATCGCCGCCATAACTAGTAAAGAAATACTTATCAACAGAGCTTTTTTTCTCAGAAAATAGGTGCAGAAACTCAACCACGACCCGTTCAGATTTCACAAACAGTAGAAGGGTCTTAAAGGGGCATTAAATACCAGAATTGCATTACATACAGAGTGTAGAGTTCAGGGGGTTACAAAGTTGTCACTTGTAAACACAGAAACCAAATTCTGTGTTTACAAGTGATTGTGGTGAGCAGGCACCAAAGGGTCTGAGCCAAAGGTGGTGGAACTGAGTTCCCCCAAGTTCCCCCTGAAAAAAAGCCCTGCTTATTAATAAAAATGCCATAAAACAGTCCCCTGTTTTGTAGAAGCTATAACTTTTGCGTAAACCAATCAATAAACACTTATTGCAAAAAAAAAAATTACCAAAAATATGTAGAAGAATACGTATCGGCCTAAACTGAGGAAAAAATAATAATTTATATATTTTTTGGCGGATATTGAATTTTTTTCCAAATTGGCAGTCTTTTTTTGTTTATGGCGCAAAAAAAAAATCGCAGAGGTAATCAAATCGCACCAAAAGAAAGCTCTATTTGTGGGAAAAAAAGGATGTCAATTTTGTTTGGGAGCCACTTCGCACGGGCAAATCGCAAAAAGTGGCCTGGTTTTTGACTACTAAAATGGTCCGGGGCTGAAGTGGTTAAATGAATTCTGATGGGTATGGAAATTCCTATTAACTATCTTGGACTCCTTCTTGTGTCAAGAAAAAGGCCCTTATTAGATGTTGACTTTTTTTTAAAACAGTAAAAAAAATATAAAACAATAGTACACAAATAATGATCCTATACACAAATAAGAAACAATAAAACAAAAATAGTTGATTTAAGGTCTAATGTGCCTTAAATGACCCGAGGGTCAAAGAAGAACCTTCCAACCATCTTTTTTTTTTTTTTTTTTTTTTTTTTTTTTTTTTTTTGCCACTTCAGACTTCACCACAGCGAGAGGCCTGTTCATGATTTTATTCATAATTCCGCCTCTACATCTGGATTAGCATCATTTGTGGTATATTACTTATACATACTTTTATACTTATTATTTTGTTTATATAATCCGTTCCCCCTTTTTTCTTTTCTTTTTTTTTTTTTTTTTTTTTTTTTTTCCTCTTTTCTTTTTTTTTTTTTTTTTCCTTCCCCTTTTTTTTTTTTTTTCCTTCTTTTCCTCTTTTTTCCTTTTTTTTCTTCCTTTTTTTTTTCCTTCCTTCTTAGAGGGTGTTGAATCATATGTAGGAAGTACCGATTTCAACAACAAAAAAAAGAAAAAGAAGTGTTGTCCACGTGACAAAAAAAAAAAAAAAAACATAGCCCCTTCCCCTCCCTCCCCTTCAGATCTCCCCCCCTCCCCCCAAACCTACCCCCCACCTTGACCATCCCACGACTCCACTGGTGAATTCCTTCCCCTAATTGCAACTGCGTTCCTATTCCACTCTTAGGTTTTCTGCAAAACTCCAAGATTTTTTAAATTCGGACCAAGATGCCCACATATCCTTTTCCCCTACCTTGTTCATATCATCACCATATTTTAATTTCTCCCTCCTATAAGTATCCTCGACGGAATCGATCCACTCCCAGATTTGCGGACTTTCCATGTCTCTCCATTTTAGGGGAATCAATCGTTTCGCTGCATTCAGCAAATGCGGGGTCAGTGTACCCTTATATTCTTTTACTGGCTCCTCTACCCCCATGAAAGAGAACTACCCATGGGTTGTCTTCTACTTCTTTTTTAGTTATTACTTTTATCAGGGCCCGAATTTTTTTCCAATATGTTTTAATTTTTGGGCAGTCCCACCAAAGGTGGGCCATCGTTCCTCTCGCCGCACAACCTCTCCAGCAATGCTCTGACTCTCCTACTCTATATTTAGCAATTTTGTCTGGGGTGGCGTACCACCTCGTCAGACATTTGAAGTTCATCTCGGCGGTTCTTACATCAACCGCCGAGGTGTGCGTCAAATTAAGGATTCTTCCTATAGTTGTTTTCCCCCTTGGGACGCCCAAATCTCTTTCCCAATTTTGGATGTATTTTAGCGTATCCGACTGTTCCGATTTCTGCAGATATTTATAGATTTTAGATATGTTTCCTTTTGAGCTTTTGGTACTACACAATTGTTCCAATATAGTGTACTCCTCTCGTGACCGCAAAGGGTGTGGGAGGCGCTTGACGAATGACACCAACTGCAAGTATCTCCACTCGTCGAGCGCCCTGATTTCCGTCCTAACTTTAATGTCGTGAAGTGTCATAATTTTACCCTCTTGTGTTATATCTTTTAACTGTGTTCTATTTTTAATCCAATTTCCACCTACCTCTTTTATCCCTGGTGTAAAATATTCGTTTTCTTTTAAATCTATAAGGGGTGAGTTAAATTCTGTTTTTAGTTGTTTGTGTAATCTATCCCAGATCCTCAATGCATTGTGTGTGATTGTATGTGCTGACGTGTGTAAAGATCTGTATTGTGGTGGGTTCCAGATTAATCTCCCTAACTGTGCCCTCGCTAATGTGCATTCAATCCCTATCCATCTTTTATCCTGTGATTTTTTAGCCCATTCTATGACCCGTGACAGAACCGAGGCGTAATAATACAATCTAATGTCGGGTACAGCTAATCCACCCTTATTCTTGGCCCGTTTTAAAATTTGGGCAGCCACCCTGTGTTTTTTATTATTCCAAATGTAGTTCATTATGAGGGAGTTAATTATTTTAATGTATGACGGTGGCAGGTAAATTGGGACCATTTGAAATTTATATATTATTTTAGGGATGAGGACCATTTTTACTACATTTATCCTCCCAAACCACGAGATTGGTCTATTGTATATATTTCTAATTTCTCTTTTTATTTCGTTAAGCAGGGGGATACAATTTATTCTATATATTTTCTTGCATGTATTAGCCAGTTTTATGCCTAGGTATTTTATCTCTCTTCGCCATGTGAAATTATATTTCTTCCGCAGGTATTGTTCTTCCTCTTTATGGATGTTAATGTTCAAGATCTCCGTCTTTTCTGTATTCATTTTAAAGTTTGATACCTCACCATATTGTTTTAAAGTAGCTATTAATTTCGGGAGAGTAACTCTTGGGCTGCTAATAAAGAATAAGATATCATCTGCAAAGGCGGACAGTTTGTGCTCCTCTTCTCCTACCTCTACTCCATATAGTTCTGGATTTTGTCGGACCATTGCCAGCAGGGGTTCCAAAGAAAGGACAAAAAGAAGGGGGGACAGGGGGCAGCCCTGCCTGGTTCCATTTCTCATCTCAAAGGATGCAGATAAAGATCCATTGATCTTAATCCTTGCGCATGGATGGGAGTAAAGCGTTTTAATCCATTTGATCATCCTTGGGCCTATTCCTATGGATTCTAATGTTTGTATCAGGAACCCCCAGTCTACCCTGTCGAACGCTTTTTCGGCGTCTACCGACAGGAATAGACCAGGGGTCCCTCTTTCTTTAATCTGCTCCAGGAGAAGGAGTGCCCTAACCCCATTGTCCTTTCCCTCCCTCCCGGGTATAAAGCCAACCTGGTCAGGGTGAACAATAGTTGTCATCACACCTTTCATTCGTTCGGCCAGAATTTTGGCATACAGTTTAGTATCTGCATTTAGGAGTGAGATAGGTCGGAAACCTGAGCAAATCGTATTGTCCTTACCCTCTTTCTTAATAACAGTAATCGTAGCTGTTAATGCCTCTCTACTCATCTCGTAGTCTAACCCCAGTCCATTATAGTATTGACATAATCTAGGGACTAGGATGGTACTGAACTTTTGTATGTAGGTAGACGTGAAACCGTCTGGTCCGGGACTTTTCCCTTTAGGAGAATTTTTTAAAACCTCGCTTATTTCCTGTTCAGTTATACATTCCTCCATTCTTTCTATCTCGAACTCTTCTATCTTTGGTAGGTTGGCTAGCTGTAATATTTTTCTGATCTTATCCTTTTTTTCTCCTGGGTCCCTAACCTTTTGTTGCACGCCGTACAGTTCATCATAATAACTTCTGAAGGATTCTGCTATTTTATTTGTCTCATATACTAGGTCCCCGTTCCTGCTCCTAATTTTTTCGATAAAATTCCTGGATTTCTTTTTTCTTATCATTCTGGCCAAGTTTTTACTAGGTTTATTTCCCCAGACATATCTTTCTCTCTCAGTCCTGTCTATATAATTCTTAGTTTCTTGCCCAGCAAAGGCTCTATACTCGTCTCTTATTATAGTTAACTTATGGAGTGTTTCCCTCTTTTGGCCCTGTATTTTATGTTCCTGTTCCAACTTATATATCTCTTCCTTTAATGTTTTTAGTTTACTCATTCTTATTTTATTTTTCTTTGCCCCTTCTACAATGAAGATCCCTCTTATATAAGCTTTGTGGGCTTCCCACAGGGAAGCTCTTGAGATACCCTCCTTATCATTCTCCTGAAAATATAATTCCAATTCTTTCTTTACTCTCTCGACTATCTCCTCATCTTCCAACAGACTTTCATCCAGTCTCCATTCAGGTGGAGAAGTTTTTTGTATGGATGTACTTATTTTTATGGTTATAGGGGCGTGGTCTGATAACGTCATGATCTCACATCTTGTTTCGACCACCCTTCCTAGAAGTCTATGATCTACGAGGATGTAGTCGATCCTCGAGTACGTCCCATGTACAGGGGAGAAGAACGTATAGTCCCGTGTTTTGGGGTTGAAAATTCGCCAGACATCTACCATTTGGTTTTGTATCATTTGTTTTTTCAGTCGCTTTAGATGCTCGCTCTCGGTCCCCTGAACATGGGACGTACTATCGAGGCTCGGGCTCATGCAGAAGTTAAAGTCACCCATCAATACTACATGACCTTCTTCAAAATCTTTTAACTTTCTGAGGATTTTACTAATGTATTTAACCGAGTTCGCATTGGGGGCATATACATTTGCCAGGGTATAGTTTTCCCCTCCTAGTTTAATTTTCAGGAAAATATATCTCCCCTCGGGGTCACTCTGTCTGTCCACCAATGTGAATCTGACTCTTCTAGCAAATCCAATGGCGACCCCACGAGATCTCGATGAGATTGTATCCCCATAGTACCATACCGGGTAGTCAGGTGAGTACAGCTTTATATTAGACTCCAAGGTAATGTGGGTCTCTTGTAGATAGGCAATATCTGTTTGGTACTGCGATAATTCACCAAGAATTTTATGTCTCTTGATATGGGAGTTTAATCCTTTGACATTATATGACAAGAACTTAATGTCTGTCATTTTTTTTTTTTTTTTTTTTTTTTTTTTTAAGAGTTTACAGAGAATTCCTGTGGAGTCGTTCGGATGGTCCTCCTCCCGTATCCCCCCCTCCCCCCCCCCAAGTTCCCCTCCTCCTCTCCCCCCCCCAACCCCCCCACCCCTCATCCCTCCCTCTCCCACCCTGGCCAAGACTTGGCCTGGGAGCCGCTGGAAGAAGACTCCTCGCCCTCATCCTTGGCTCCTCATCTATGGTGGTACTCGGGGCGCTCCCCTGACTCCCCCCACCCCCCCCACCCCGACCCACGAACCCGGATCCAGCAGAGCCCAACTAATCAAGCCAATCAGGAAGTTCAGGTATTGTTAAGTCCATCTTGAACCACTTTTTGTGCCAAAAAATATCCCTCATTACCCCACTTCTTTTAAACATTTTCAGCAGTTAAAAAGGTAAAACATTGTTAAACAAAATAAAAAGGAAAACTAAAATATAAAGCAAATATACACGAATAATGACTGAATAAACAAAAAAAAAATAAAAAAAATAAACACTATGGGCCAGATTCTCAAAGGCGTTACGACGGCGCAACGCCATTTGCGCCATTGTAAGTCCTAATCTGGCCCAGGGTATCTATGCGACTGATTCTTAGAATCAGTTACGCATAGATACCCATTAGATCTGACAGGCGTAAGGCTCTTACGCTGTCAGATCTTAAATGCAATTTTTTTTTCCGCCGCTAGGTGTCGCATCGTCGTTTTCCCCGTCGTCTATGCAAATGAACTAGTTACGCGAGATTCCCGAACGTACGCGCGTACGACACAGTGATTTTACGACGTTTCCGTAAGCGCAAACTTGCCCCTGCTATAATGAGGGACAAGTTTACGTAGGTCCGTCGTATGCCATGTTAAGTATGGCGTTGGGTCAGCGTCGGCTTTTTCCGACGTTTACGTTGTTTTCGTAAGTCGTTCGCGAATACGACTTTACGTCAATGACGCTCACGTCGGCGCCATTGACGTTTTCCGTCGTGAGCTGGAGCATGCGCACTGGGCTATTTTTCCACCCGGCGCATGCGCAGTTCGATCGGCGCGGGGGCGCGCTTAATTTAAATACAAGTCGCCCCCTTTGAATTACGCAGCCTTACGCTGGGCCAATTACACTACGCCGACGCAAATTACGGAGCAAGTGCTTGGAGAATACGGCACTTGCTCCAGTAATTTGCGGCGCCGTAGTGTAAATGGCTTACGCTACGCCGCCGCAGATTCTATAAGAATCTGGCCCTATAAGACTGCACTAAATACATCCAAAAACATGCTCCCCAAATAACATAATTTTTTTTCCTTCAAACAATATTTTCCTAAGCAACTCTGTAAGAAAAACTGAAAATTAATCTTTAGTCCTGGAGAAGGTTCATTATTTCATTTATGTAGCAGAAAATGATTAACTAATAATATTCGTAGAGAAATGGAGCCTTCCCTTCTTCACCACCCCTAGATCCAGGACTGCTGCACCTTTTGGTAAATATATGACAATGACATCCAGCTGATGTAGTAACCATACAAACAGAGGTGGTCACTGGTTTCCAGACAGGTGGTTTATGGATTGTCTTGGGTCAAGACTGTAGCAGGTGCTCAGACAGGGCGATCATCTGATACGTAGCACAAGAAGTGCTTTGAAGTCCTCTCCAGGAACCTACAATTGAGAACATAAGTATGAGTAATTAAAGTTTAAACACTGAATGGAGTTTGCATGGTTTCCCTGGGTTTGTGTGGGTTTCCTCCAGGTACCCCAGTTTCCTCCCATACTCCAAAGACATAACTTAATTGGAAAAAATTCAATGGAAATGTAAAAGGCTCTTAAGCATAACAGCCATGATGCCCATAGAATTATGAAAAGGATTAGGTTTAACGTTTATCCCCACAGGGTAATACTGTGAATATACTAGTAATAATGTGCCAACGTTAATGTGTAGATTTTAACTAGAAACTAGTGGGTTTGGACTTTTAAAGGCACACAGTAGATATAGTAAAATGTCATAAAAAACAGTTATATATGTAAAATCAAAGCAATTTAATCAATATTATAACTGGTCCACACAGGTTATCACAGTATTGGTAACATGATACAGTTTGGTTATAGAAACTCAAAAGAGTACAATCAAAAATATAACTGTAGAGTGTATAACCAGGCGGTGGGTCCAGAGGAAAGAAGGGCTCGCTCTACATGTTACGCGTTGTTGAAACGCTTCCTCAGGAGCATAGACATATAAATCTATTAAGATGTATACAAACAAAAATAATAAATTATTGTTGTTGTTATCCTGCCCCACACCAGCAACTATAGATGTATAATGATTTATTATTTTATGTATGAAAATGTTGTTTATTTATAAAAAAAATATATTGTTTTTGTTTGTATACATCTTAATAGATTCATATGTCTATGCTCCTGAGAAAGCGATTCAACAACGCGTAACATGTAGAGCGAGCCCTCCTTTCCTCTGGACCCACCGCCTGGTTATACACTCTACAGTTATATTTTTGATTGTACTCTTTTGAGTTTCTATAAGCTAGTGGCTCAGGACTTGAAATTTTGAGCACTGCAGTTATAATATTGATTAAATTGCTTTGATTTTATATGTATAACTGTGTTTTATGACATTTCTATAAATAAAATATCTTTAGTTATTTACTTTATCTACTGTGTGCCTTTAAAAGTCCAAACCCACTAGTTTCTAGTTAAAATCTTCATGCCCATAGAATTGCAGAGAGTTGGATATGACTGAACAGATATATACATAGGGTACTTAAAATAATTTGTGGCATGTGTTAGGATGATGAATTGAAACAATGAAAACAGATTGTCCATCTAAGGCCGCGTACACACGGTCAGTTAACCGATGAAGCTGACTGATGGTCTGATGTGCCTACACACCATAGTTTAAATAACCGATCAGGTCAGAACGCGGTGACGTAAAACACAACGACGTGCTGCAAAAAACAAAGTTCAATGCTTCCAAGCATGCGTCGACTTGATTCTGCGCATGCGTAGATTTTTAACCGTCGGTTTTAACCTATCGGTTAGGCGTCTATCGGTTCAATTTTAAAGCAAGTTCTAAATTTTTGGACCGAAGGATAACTGACCGATGGGGCCCACACACGGTCGGTTTTGTCCGATGAAAAGGTCCTTCAGTCCATTTTCATCGTCGGTTTTGACTGACCGTGTATACGCGGCCTAATATTTTATTGGCAATTACAAAAAACCTTTTACACTGTTTTGTACTTAAATTTTTCAATAAAAATCCATTGAAAGTGAAAACAGACTGTCCACAGATGTCATGAGCAGATTCTCCAGCTACTTTTTATATTTGATCCACATCTTCCCTTTTAGATTGTAAGCTCTCATAAGCAGGGCCTTCGTCACCTTCTTTGTTACAACTGTACTATATCTCCTAATTTTGTAAAGCATGTGCAGACTGTTGGCACTGTAAAAATCCTGCAAACTAATAATAATAATAATAAGAAGAAGAAGTGTATAGGGCAAAATCATCCATGGGCTCATGATATAATAGGGCTCACAATGATTCTTGCTTCAAATTCATTATACATTTTAGGCTACATTCTCAAGGCCATAAAAAAACTGATGTTTTTGTGTAAGGCCCCTTTCACCTTGAAGATCCGTACATGTGTATCCACTTGCTCAGCGGGGATCCCTCCGTTGATACCCGCTGAGCCGGCAGATGACAGGGCAGTGCCCGCACACTGTGCAGGGACCGCCCTGTCAGATCTCCGCTCTCCCCTATGGGGGAATCAGATGAACATGGACCGTCTGTCCGTGTTCACCCGATCCGCTCTGCAGATGGATGGAAAAATAGGATTTTCCTCCGTCTGCAGGATCGGAGCATTGCGGACACCGATGAGATCGGGTGTCAGCGGATGAACATCCGCTGACACCCGCTATCTCATAGGGATCAATGTATGTCCCCTTTTAATCTGTAAACATATGGATGAAAAAGCGGACATACGGTCCGCATGTGTGAAAGGGGCCTAACAGTCACTGCAGAAATGCTTTTAGATCTGTTATAAATGGATAAAATTAGCCTGTTTTTTTTTTTGTTCAATACCAGAATACATAGTATACATGTACACGTATGTCCTTAGATGCAGATTTAGGGATTTTGGGCCAGATCCACATACATTTACACTTGCGCTGCGTATCAGAGATACGCTACGCCGCCGTACCTTACCTGGCGTACTTTCAAATCCACAAAGATTTCGCGCCGTAAGTTACGGCGGCGTAGTGTATTTCTGGCAGCGGAATTCAAATCGGCGATCAGGGGGCGGGTTTCATTTAAATGAAGCGCGTCCCCGCACCGATTGAACTGCGCATGCGTCGTCAAGAAATTTCCCGCCGTGCTTTGCGCGAAATGACGTCGCAACAACGTAATTTTTTTAACTTAGACGTGAGTTACGTCCATCCCTATTCACGGACGACTTACACAAATTTTGTTTTTTAAATTTCCATGCGGGAACGACGGCCATACTTAACATGGCAAGTCTATCTATACTCCGCAAAATACCAGCTTTAACAATACGCCGAAAAAAGCCGACTACAGACGACGTTATAAAATGCGACGGCCGCGCGTACGTTCGTGGATCGTCGTAAATCGCTAATTTGCATACCCGACGCGGAAAACGACGCAAACTCCATCCAGCGGGCGTCGAAGTATTGCACCTACGATCCGAAGGCGTACGAAGCCGTACGCCTGTCGGATCGAACCCAGAAGCCGTCGTATCTTGGTTTGAGGATTCAAACTAAAGATACGACGCAGGAAATTTGAAAGTACGCCGGCGTATCAGTAGATACGCCGGCGTACTTGCTCTGTGGATCTGGCCCTTTGTGTTTTATGGATCTGAACACAGTGCATGTTTAGGCATCCATGGTAATGTCTCCATTGAAAACAATGCAGCTGCCTTCAGATTTAAAAATAATACATTTTTTGTTCTCGCATTTTTTTATGGCAATGTGAATGTAGCCATGTATTTCAAATTTCAATTACACCTACTTTATGTTTGTTACATATCCTCATTCACATGGCATAGACCTCTTTTCTGGGCTCTCTAGGAAGGAAAAATTACTACATAGTTCTCTTTGTTTATGAGAGAGCTGGGCAATCATGCTTGCCATAATTAACATTGGCTGTGCTCTGTAGGTAGATCTTCATTATTGATAGTAGCTAGATGTGAATACTGCGGGGGAGATTTACTAAAACTGCAGAGTGCAAAATCTGGTGCAGCTCTGCATAGAAACCAATCAGCTTCCATTTTTTTTTGTTTGTTTTTTCAAAGCTTAACCTCCCTGGCGCTAATCCAGAGTGTGGCTCGGGGTGAATTTTCATTACCAAAAGCGGTAACCCCCCAAGCCACACTCGCAGTATCCTGTTCCAGGTTACTTACCTTGTCCCGAGGATCCTGCGATATCCTCCCATTGTGTCCTCCGCCGAACCTTCCACCCGATGTTTTACTGTTCCAGGCTCCGTTCCCTGCGAGCATCGTGATTTTTTGCGCTATAAACAAAAAAAGAGCGTCAATTTTGAAAAAAAACAAAAAAACATTTTTTTTTTTACATTCTGCTATAATATATATATATAAAAAAAAAATATGTAAAAAATGTATTCGTCAGTTTAGGTCGATATATATTCTTCTACATATTTTTGGTGAGAAAAATCGCAATAGGCATATATTGTTTAGTTCGCTTCTACAAACTATGGGATAGATTTAGGGACTTTTATTACTTTTTTCTGGTAATGGCGGCGATCAGCGTTTTTTTTTTTTTTTTTGCAATAGATTTTTATTCAAAAGTTTAACACATTTCTTAGGATACAAATAGTTAATCAGTACAAAAAGATCCATGCACTCTTAAAAGGTGACCACATTTCTGATCCATATGAGTGTAATATAAAAACAAAATGAAATAGGGGAAGGGAAAAACATAAAGGCACTCACACTTGCCAACATCCGTAAAATTATTTCGAAGGAAGGGTACTACTCAGGGCAGTGACAGGGCGGACTTTTCAGGCAATAACAAGGACATAGAATTTTTAGAAAAATATATAAATTTAATTACACAATACAAAAAATAAATTCCAATAAAATATGATGAGAAAAATATGCAGTCAAAAGCAGTGTTTTGAATCGTCTCGTTGGTTATGGGACTAATCCAGGGGGACCACGATCAGCAATTTTTAGCAGTACAGTGACATTGCAGCAGACAAATCTGACCTCAAATTACACTTTTTTGGGAACCTATGCCATTACATTGATCAGTGCTATAAAAATGCACTGATCAATGTGTAAATGACACTGGCAGGGAAGGGGTTAACACTAGGGGGCGATCAAGGGTTTAACTGTGTTTCCTCAGCATCTTCTAACTGTAGGGGGGATGGGTTGCCAGGGACATGACAGAGATTGCTGTTCCCGATCACTGGTAACAAAAGATCTCTGACATGTTATCTGGCAGAACGGGGATCCACCTTGTTTACGTTGGCAGATTCCTGTTCTGACTCTGTACACCGCAATCGCAGTGTGCTGGAGGACATTGCCAGACTCGCAAGCACGCTCCCATGGCACGCGCACTCACAATATCACTTAAACGAGCTGACGTACAATGACGGTGATTAACGCTATCCTGCCATCTTGCCGCAGTACAACTGCGGCGGGAGTTCGGGAAGCACTTTAAAAACCTTGCAATCAGCCATGATACCAACTCTTGAAAAACATCTGTGCTGTTTTTCTTTCCTTGGACAGAAAGGTAAAAGAAGTTTGGCTATTGGCATTTCAGTTTTAGGTGGAAAGTGTGCGCTCGCTTGGACGGGGCAATAAAAAGATATATTACATTTGAGGATTCCTTGGATATTAGGAAAACCTTGATTTGTAAAAGGGAAAGATTCATGGTTTATTTTGCAGCAGTTGTTACTGGCACTGGATACAATGAAGACTTTGATTGGAGACACAGAGGACATTTTGGTTAATTGATTTATATAACATTTGTTGCTAATGTAGCAGAGCCCTTAAATAAAATTTTAGTAAAAATACTATTTGTCACTATTCAGTGGTGGGTGTTAGTTTGTTTCTATTTAAATTGCTACATTTAAGATTTATAATATTACTTTTGGATCAAGGGGATTATCCTTCAAAGTGACTATATGCGGAATTTAAACAAGAGGACTTTCCACCCTTTGAATTTAGCTAGGCTGTGGTGTGCCTTAAATATATATATTTTTGTTCACATTGTTTTGGGGTCTATGTCTATATCACTGCAGTGGCAGCTGGTGCTGCATTTTTTTGTTTTTGAGGGGGGGTGCAAACAAACTGAAAAATTCTGGAAAAAAACATCAATTACAGCCTCACTGTGCCCATCAAATGCAGCCACTGTGCCCATCAAATACCACCATTGTGCCCATCAATTGCAGCCACTGTGCCCATCAAATTCTGCCACTGTGCCCATCAGTTGCAGCCACTGTGCCCATGAAACGCAGCCACTGTGTCCATCAAATGCTGCCATTGTGCCATCAAATGCTGCCACTGTGCCCATTAAAAGCAGCCAATGTGCCCATCAAATGCTGCCACTGTGCCCATCAAATGCTGCTACTATGCCATCAAATGCAGCCACTGTGCCCATCAAATGCTGCCACTGTGCCATCAAATGCTGCCACTGTGCCCATCAAATGCAGCCACTGTGCCATCAAATGCAGCCTCTGTGCCCATTAAATGCTGCCACTGTGCCCATCAAATGCTGCCACAGTTCCCATGGAATTCCGACACTGTGCCATCAAATGCTGCCACTGTAACCCCCCCTGCCCGCTCGCCGTCTGCCCGGCACTTACCCTGTCTTGGTGGGGCAGTGAGTGACGGCGGCGAGCGGTGTGCTCATGTCCTCCATTTGTCTACTCCTGTCCTCTCCTCCTGATAGGTGTCCAATCACAGCACCTATCGTTTTAGCCAATCAGGTGATGGGTAACAGCCCTGAGCATCTGATCGGTGGAGAGGCGGTTCATTGTTAGAAAAGCAAATATTAATTTGCTTTCCTAACACACCTGGGTGGATTGTGAGTGCCAAGCATGGCACTTGCAGTTCACCTATTTTGAAACCTATTAGTGCCTATGGCTCTAATCAAGTGCTTCAAAAACACCCCGTCTAATAAGCATAAGCGCGGTCAACATGGTCAACTGACCGATAGAGGCAAAAGGACATTGCGCAGGATTGTTACCCGGATTATTTCATGTGACCCAAAAAGACAAAATTTAGATGCCGTTTAGCTCCAAGGGGCGGATCAGAATGCATTGGGGGCATGGCTTGGCTGTAGTCCAGGCTGAGGCTGCCATTCATCTCACTTCATGCACATGATGTGCAGCTTATGGATCTTTTCCTTTGACATTGCTGGAGCTTGGAGCTAGGACGAGCTCCCTGTCCCTGCTTGCACTCACAGCAGTATAGCTGAACTTTACCTCTCTACCTAAACAGCACCAAAATTTTGTCTTTTTGGATCACATGCAAAAATCCGTGTCACAATCCTGTGAAATGTCCTTTTGTATCTTCCGTCTATTGACCTCGCTTTTTCTTATCAGATGGCAATTTACCGAAAACTGAATATGCCATCATAACCTTTTATAATGTACCTTGCGACACAGCAAATAAATTGGCATCTTTGGTCACAGAGGCACCAACAACATGACTCCATATTACTAGCAGCACCCACAGTGAATGACAAAAGTGACGCTTCTCCCCTGTTGGCTAGGTGGTGGTCAGGGGTGGCCCATCCATTAAGGGCGCATGGGCACCGCCCCCCCCCCCGTCCATCACTGTCTCCCCTATTCATGTGTCTGGCTGCTTTAAGGACACCAGCGCATGGCTTCCAGTGCGGAGGGGCAGTTTTTATGAAGCACTGATTAGAGCCAGAGGCTCAAATAGGCTTCAATATAGGGTGGGCTCGGGTCGCAGAGAGTGCGCTTCAATCCCATCCAGGTGTGTTACAACATGTAACACTGATCCTCCTCCCGGCCAATCAGGAAGCAGGTTTTGACACCAGTCACCCAATTGGCTGAAATGACAGGCGATTCTATTGGATGCCTAGGAGGAGGAGGACTCAGAGCCGAGCCGCTGCACCATGCTTCCTGCCACCCGCCATTATGTGGTAAGTGCCTGACCAACCAGCAAAAAGCAGGGGGGGTGGGGGATTGCCGCTCGGGGGGAAGAGTGGTTGTTTGCCGCCCCCCCCAAAAAAAAACACCAGCAACCACTGATGCTGGCTAGCTTTCAATGCGAAACATGATGTCATTTTCATGGAGTGTTTCCATTTTTTTGTCCAGCCCCTGTATAAGCATTAATTGGATGTTCAACATGCACAGCAAGCTAAGACTGCATCATATGCATGGAACCTCTGTGTATGACTTTAAAGTGAGCTTCAGAGATCACGCTTGTTGTAAACACAAACATCTGCACGCTCACTCCTGTTAAAGCCTCGCACTTTGGTTAGACAGCTTGGCCTACATGTAATGTTGGCAAAATATAATTTAGGCATGTAAAATTTAAAAATAAATAATATATGGAATTTTATCATTACAGATTTTAACTCTATTAAGTTTTAGATTTTTTGTGTTGTGGCCACACATGGCAATGCACATTATGCACATAGGTGTGCTGCAGTGCCATTCCTTCTGAACGATACCCCAATGTACCTTCCCATCTATAGAGCACTGTGGTGTGCTGCATTGCTAAAACTGGTGCATGCATATTTTGTGTATTTTGGTGTGATAATGCACCACACCTAACAAGTAACATAATGCACCATGCAGGAGTAAATGGGCCCTCTTTTACAGTAGTGGGCATGTACATTCACACTGCAGCTCATCTCAACACACATGCCATGCATTGTGCTGCATTGAAAAAGAGTCGGGCCTCGTACACACGACAGAGAAACTCGACGTGCTTGGCACGTCGAGTTCCTCGTCTCGTTTTGGGATGAAGCCGCCGAAGAGCTCGGCGGGCCGCCTTCTCCTATAGAACAACGCGGCCAACGAGAAAATAGAGAACATGTTCTCTATTTTCTCGTCGAGCTCCTCGGCGGCTCCATCGAGCCAAAACTGTACAGACGACAGAGATTCTCGGCAGAATCCGGGTTTTGACCGAGTTTCTCGGCGAATTCTGCCGAGAATCTCTGTCGTGTGTACGAGGCCTCACACCCAATTTTTTGGTGCAATTAGTTGCACTGCCAACTTATGCAAAATGAATAGGCTGATTTAACACTGTTGTTAATGTTAATGCGTGTTAATTCCTCTCAATGGTAAAAAGGCATTTTTGTTGCTGTTACTGCTTAAAGCGTAAAGTGGAACCTCCGCTCATCGGAACCCTCCCCCCCTCCAGTGTCACATTTGACACCTTTCAGGGGGGAGGGCGGTGCAGATACCTGTCAAAGACAGGTATTTGCACCCACTTCCGGGAGTCCTCTCTGCAGGGAGTCTGCGGGTAGTGCGTCACTTCCCTGCCCCCGCCCGTTGTGTTCTGGGAAACACTCGGCTCCCAGAACACAACGGAGACCAGTGAGGACGGCGCTGCGCGACTTGCGCATGCGCCGTAGGGAATCGGGCAGTGAAGCCGGAGCGCTTCACTTCCTCATTCCCCCACCGAGGATGGTGGTGCAGACATCTTCTGCTGCAGACGTCGCTGGACTCTAGGACAGGTAAGTGTCCATTTATTAAAAGTCAGCAGCTGCAGTATTTGTAGCTGCTGGCTTTTAATATTTTTTTTACAGTGGTGCTTTGCTTTAACCACCTCAATACTGCTGTGTATATATATATATATACAGTGAGGAAAATAAGTATTTGAACACCCTGCTATTTTGCAAGTTCTCCCACTTGGAAATCATGGAGGGGTCTGAAATTGTCATCGTAGGTGCATGTCCACTGTGAGAGACATAATCAAAAAAAAAAATTCCAGAAATCACAATTTATGATTTTTTAACTATTTATTTGTATGATACAGCTCCAAATAAGTATTTGAACACCTGTCTATCAGCTAGAATTCTGACCCTCAAAGACCTGTTAGTCTGCCTTTAAAATGTCCACCTCCACTCCATTTATTATCCTAAATTAGATGCACCTGTTTGAGGTCATTAGCTGCATAAAGACACCTGTCCACCCCATACACAAAATTGTACACCTCCACAAGGCTGGAAAGGGCTACGGGGAAATTGCCAAGCAGCTTGGTGAAAAAAGGTCCACTGTTGGAGCAATCATTAGAAAATGGAAGAAGCTAAACATGACTGTCAATCTCCCTCGGACTGGGGCTCCATGCAAAATCTCATCTCGTGGGGTCTCAATGATCCTAAGAAAGGTGAGAAATCAGCCCAGGACTACACGGGAGGAGCTGGTCAATGACCTGAAAAGAGCTGGGACCACCGTTTCCAAGGTTACTGTTGGTAATACACTAAGACGTCATGGTTTGAAATCATGCATGGCACGGAAGGTTCCCCTGCTTAAACCAGCACATGTCAAGTCCCGTCTTAAGTTTGCCAATGACCATTTGGATGATCCAGAGGAGTCATGGGAGAAAGTCATGTGGTCAGATGAGACCAAAATAGAACTTTTTGGTCATAATTCCACTAACCGTGTTTGGAGGAAGAAGAATGATGAGTACCATCCCAAGAACACCATACCTACTGTGAAGCATGGGGGTGGTAGCATCATGCTTTGGGGTGTTTTTCTGCACATGGGACAGGGCGACTGCACTGTATTAAGGAGAGGATGACCAGGGCCATGTATTGCGAGATTTTGGGCAACAACCTCCTTCCCTCAGTTAGAGCTTTGAAGATGGGTCGAGGCTGGGTCTTCCAACATGACAATGACCCGAAGCACACAGCCAGGATAACCAAGGAGTGGCTCTGTAAGAAGCATATCAAGGTTCTGGCGTGGCCTAGCCAGTCTCCAGACCTAAACCCAATAGAGAATCTTTGGAGGGAGCTCAAACTCCGTGTTTCTCAGCGACAGCCCAGAAACCTGACTGATCTAGAGAAGATCTGTGTGGAGGAGTGGGCCAAAATCCCTCCTCCAGTGTGTGCAAACCTGGTGAAAAACTACAAGAAACGTTTGACCTCTGTAATTGCAAACAAAGGCTACTGTACCAAATATTAACATTGATTTTCTCAGGTGTTCAAATACTTATTTGCAGCTGTATCATACAAATAAATAGTTGAAAAAATCATACATTGTGATTTCTGGATTTTTTTTTTTTGATTATGTCTCTCACAGTGGACATGCACCTACGATAACAATTTCAGACCCCTCCATGATTTCCAAGTGGGAGAACTTGCAAAATAGCAGAGTGTTCAAATACTTATTTTCATCACTGTATATACAGTGGGGATCAAAAGTTTGGGCACCCCAGGTAAAAATTTGTATCAATGTGCATAACAAAGCCGAGAAAAAATCTCCAAAAGGCATCAAATTACAGATTAGACGTCAAAAAAACTTAGATTTTATTTCCATCATTTACACTTTCAAGTTTCAGAAAACAACAAAAATGGTGTCTGCAAAAGTTTGGGTACCCTGCAGAATTTATAGCATGAACTGCCCCCTTTGCAAAGCTGAGACCTGCCAGTGTCAATCATCGTCTGGGAAGACCAGGTGAGGTCAATCTCAAAGGTTTTAAATGCCCAGACTCATCTGACCTTGCCCCAACAATCAGCACCATGGGTTCTTCTAAGCAGTAGTCTAGAAAACTGAAACTGGAAATAGTTGACGCTCACAAAGCTGGAGAAGGCTATAAGAAGATAGCAAAGCGTTTTCAGATGTCAATATCCTCTGTTCGGAATGTAATTAAGAAATGGCAGTCATCAGGAACAGTAGAAGTTAAAGCAAGATCTGGAAGACCAAGAAAAATATCAGACAGAACAGCTCGCAGGATTGTGAGAAAAGAAATTCAAAACCCACGTTTGACTTCACGATCCCTCCAGAAAGATCTGGCAGACACTGGAGTTGTGGTACACTATTCCACTATAAAGAGATACTTGTACAAATATGGTCTTCATGGAAGAGTCATCAGAAGAAAACCTCTTCTACGTCCTCACCACAAAAATCAGCGTTTGAACTTTGCAAATGAACATATAGACAAGCCTGATGCATTTTGGAAACAAGTTCTGTGGGCCGATGAGGTTAAAATAGAACTTTTTGGCCGGAATGAGCAAAGGTACGTTTGGAGAAGAAAGGGCACAGAATTTAATGAAAAGAACCTCTGTCCAACTGTTGCAGCCAGTGGCACAGGGAACATTTCACGAATAGAAGGAAAAATGGATTCAATAAAATTTAATCACTTAAGATAGCAGCAAAGTTGATTAAAAAAATTATCAAGATACAGTGTAAAATAAAATAAATTTAAATTAAATAAATAATATATATTTTTTAATAAAGCTCCCACATCCCCCTATGCTCACACACAAATGGGAATGCGCACGTATGGCCCAAACATATTTGTAAACAGTGATTGTACCACATATGCAAGGTATTGCCCTGAACATAATAAGAATTCTAGTGCTAGACCCCCTGTGTAATTTCAAACCAGTAACCTGTCAAGATAAAGTGTTGTCTATGAATTATTTAGTGTACCCTAGTTGTCGCCATTCCATGCATGTGACATGTTTGGCATTTATTTAATCGGCATAACATCATCTTTTATATTTAAAAAAAAAAGGTTTGTATTCACTAAAATGCATTAAAAAAATCTCCCTCCCCCCAAAAAAACACACAAATATAATGCTTGGGGGTTCTAAGTAATTGTTTAGCAAAAAAAATGCAGATTGGTGTTGGTCACTCTCACTCTCATAAAGATGGCCTAGCCTATAAGAAGATTGCCAAAACCCTGAAACTGAACTGCAGCACTGTGGCCAAGACCATACAGCGGTTTAACACGACAGGTTCCACTCAGACCTTGACATGGTTGACCAAGGAAGTTGAGTGCACGTGCTCAGCATCATATCCAGAGGTTATCTTTGGGAAATAGACGTGTGAGTGCTGCCAGCATTGCTGCAGAGGTTGACAGGGTGGGGGGGGTCAGCCTGTCAGTGCTCAGACCATATGCCGCGCACTGCATTAAATTGGTCTGCATGGCTGTCGTCCCAGAAGGAAGCCTCTTCTAAAGACGATGCACAAGAAAGCCTCAAACAGTTTGTTGAAGACAAGTAGACTAAGGACATGGATTACGGGAACCATGTCCTGTGGTCTGATGAGACCAAGATAAACTTATTTTGTTTAGATTCAGAGCGTGTGTGGTGGGAACCAGGTGAGGAGTACAGTTAAGCATGGTGATGGGAGTGTCATGGTCTGGGGCTGCATGAGTGCTGCCACCACTGGGGAGCTACAGTTCATTGAGGGAATCATGAATGCCAACATGTACTGTGACATACTGAAGCAGAGCATGATCCCCTCCTTTCGGGGACTGTGCTGCAGGGCAGTATTCCAACATGCTAACAACCCCAAATACACCTCCAAGATGACCGCTGCCTTGCTAAAGAAGCTGATGGTAAAGGTGATGTACTGGCCAAGCATGTCTCCAGACCTAAACACTATTCAGCATCTGTGGGGCATCCTCAAACAGAAGGTGGAGGAGCGCAAGGTCACTAACATCCACCAGCTCTGTGATGTTGTCATGGAGGAGTGGAAGAGGACTCCAGTGGCAACCTGTGAAGCTCTGGTGAAGTCCATGCTCAAGAGGGTTAAGGCAGTGCTGAAAAATAAAGATGACCACATAAAATATTGACACTTTGGGCCCATTTTGGACATTTTCACTTAGGGTGTACTCACTTTTGTTGCCAGCAGTTTAGACATTACTGGCTGTGTGTTGAGTTATTTTGAGGGGACAGCAAATTTACACTGTTATACAAGCTGTACACTCACTACTTTACATTGTAGCAAAGTGTAATTTCTTCAGTGTTGTCACATGAAAAGATATAATAAAATATTCACAAGTGTGAGGTATGTACTCACTTTTGTGAGATTTGTGTATAATAATATATATATTGGGGTTCAGGTGTATAGGGGAACATCAAAGCAGTGCAGTTTCTTGATAATGGTCGGCCTACCACAGTGGACCTCACCCACCAAAGGGGCAATAAAAAGTCACCTGTACCCTGGACAGAAATATATACTCCACAGCTCAGAGAAGTCCATGGTACATTTACCTAAAAGATTATTTAACCACTTGCTTACTGGGCACTTAAACCCCCCTCCTGCCCAGAGCAATTTTCAGCTTTCAGTGCTGTCGCACTTTGAATGACAATTGCGCGGTCATACAACACTGGACCCAAATGACATTTTTATACTTTTTTCCCCACAAATAGAGCTTTATGTTGGTGGTATTTGATCACCTCTGCGGTTTTTCTTTTTTGTTAAAAAAATTAAAAAAACATATTTTTTTTTTATTATATTTTTTTATATTTTGTTATAAAATTTTGCAAACGGGTAATTTTTCTCCTTCATTGATGTACGCTGATGAGGCTGTACTGATGGGCACAAATGGGCTGCACTGATGGGCACTGATGGGCTGCACTGGTGGGCACTGATAGGCGGCACTGGTGGGCACTGATAGGTGGCACTGGTAGGCACTGAGAGGTGGCATTGATAGGTGGCACTGGTGGGCGCTGAGAAGTGGCACTAATAGGTGGCAGTGGTAGGTGGCACTGATAGCTGGCAGTGATGGGCACTGATAAGTGGCAGTGATGGGCACCGATGAGTGGAAATAATGGGCACTGATCGGTTACACTGATAGGCAGCTTTACTAGGTGGCACTGATTAGGCACTGATTGGCATCACAGGTGGGCATTGATAGGTGGCACTTTGTGGGCATTGATAGGTGGCACTGTGGGCATTGATAGGTGGCACTGTGGGCACTGGCAGGTGGCAATGGCAGGTGGCACTGGCAGGCGGTATTTGTGCACACTGATGAGGCAGATGTGCCTCCTTCCTCTTCGGGACAGTCCCTTGTAAACAAGCCGGTGATGATAAAAAAAAACGATTACCAATTCTTTGTTTACATCAAGTGATCAGCTGTCATTGGCTGACAGCTGATCACGTGGTAAGGGGACAGGACCAGCCCCTTACACTGATCTGTGATCCACCGAGTCTCAGTGACTCGTTGATCACAGTGTGCGCCGTGCGTGCCCTGCAGGGGGCACGCGTTGCGCGTGCAAAGGGGAGGATGTCTATTGACGGCCTCACAGATTTTCAGGCCTGTGCTGTAGCCGGGCCTCTAGTGGTTAAACTGGTGCTAAAGACTTTATTTTGCCAAAGACTTTATTGTACTTTATTATACAAATGAACAATAAAAAAAAATAAAAAACCTCTAACTATGGCCAGACTATATCAGGCCCTTGCAAGCATTATGTATCCTGGGTATTTATAGGGAGAAAAGCAGACAGACTCTTCTAATGGCTTGTCGGTCATCTGCTCCACTTCACTAACCTGCTTAGTGATGTAGCATGAAGTACCCCTACCAGCCAGTTAGTGAAGAGTAATTGCCCAACAACATAGGCTTATTATGTCATTGTAGGGATGGGAAGCCGTTTGACCCTTTCGTCTTGGTAAGTAAGATGATAGGTGTCTATTTAATGTTACATTGAATGTGCAATAACGCTTTGTAAAGGTTCCATCAGGGGGTATTGATTGCCCTGCTTGAGACAGAGGAAGGTTTGAAGAGTTCTTAGTGACTAAGGAAGAGGTCCAGCCAAGAGGACACAATGACCTTGGTATATTGACCCATACTCAGCTTGTAAAGATTTCTAATACACCATGCTGGCATGTATCAGAATGCACTTAGGGCAGTGCCTCCATGAATATAGACGCCAAGTCCAACTACATGGGTTTAGCTTGCTCTGTGAACTGTTAAAAATGTTTTTGTTTCAATAAAATACCTGTTTTCACCTTCTTTTCATCCTTCCTTGTACCTGAGCACTGCTGTTCTCCTGCAGTCTTTTGTCTGCACTTCCTGTCTACATGCAGGCACTACAACAATTAGGTAGATTCACGTAGAAAGGCTTATCTTTAGGACGGTCTAGCCTAGCCTGTTTAGGCTACACCGCCGTAAATTAGTTAGGCTAGTAGTGATTTTCAAACCACTTACCTGCTAATCTACGACGGCCTCAAAAGAACGGGCGTAAGGGCGCCTAATTCAAATGACTTGGAGAGGGGCGTGTTGTATGGAAATGAGGCTTGACCTCACGTTTTTTGACGTTTTTTGACACTGCGCATGTGCCGGGCGACTACATTTCCCAGTGCACATTGCGGCTAAGTACGCCGTACGGGCCTATTGATTTTGACGTAGACGTAAACAACGTAAATCCCGATTCGCGGACGACTTACGCAAACGACGTTAACATTTCGAATTTTGCGGCGGGAACGGCGGCCATACTTAACATTGGCTAGGCCACTAGAGCATAGCTCTAACTTTAGGCGGCCTATCCCTTACGGAAACGTAATTCGACGGCGTAGACCTGGCGTACGTTCGTGAATCGGCGTATCCCCTCATTTACATAATCTACGCCGGCCGTAATGGAAGCGCCATCTAGCGGCCATCAGAAACATTGCAAGCTAAGATAGAACGGCGCAAGCCATCCTATCTTAGCTTTGTTTAAGCGTATATCTGTTTGAGCATACACTTAAACAAACGCCGGCGTAGATTCAGAGTTAGGTCGGCTTATCTACTGATAAGCCGGCCTAACTCTTTGTGAATCTACCTATATGTACGCATGGCATTCCTCAGATGGTGATAACAGTGGACTAGGCCTGAGTAAAATCTTTTGAAAACGTCATTTGTAGTCTTCATCGGAAGACCAAATGAAAAAAACAGGACATTTGGGTGACAAAGACAGAGTGTTGTCACCCCATAACAGGAAGTGCCTAAACAAAGATTTTCATGGCAGGATCACCAGGTTATATTAAAATGCCACCTATCAGTGCTCACCAGTGCCACCACATCAATGCCCATCAATGCAGCTTATCAGTGTCCATCAGTGCCGCCTCATCAGTGCCCATCAGTGCTGCCTCATAAGTACTGCCTCATCAGTGCCCATCAGTGCTGCCTCATAAGTGCAGAAAAAAATTACTTACTTGCAAAATGTTATAATAGAAACTTATGCCGCGTACACACCATCACTTTATGTGATGAAAAAAAAACGACACGCCATCGTTTTTTCACAATGCTCTAGCAAAGCAAGGTTACGTTCACCACTCTTTTCCACTGAAGCTCGCTTCATTACTAGCTTCTGAGCATGCGCGGGTTTAAAAACGTCATTTTAAACGTCGTTTTTTGCTACACAAAAAACGACGTTTTGAAAAACTACACATAAAATTGAAGCATGCTTCAATTTTTTTTGTCATTTTTCACAAGACATAAAACGACGTTTTCCCCCACACACGGTCATTTAAATTGACGTTTTTAAAAACGTCATTTTTTTTTTCATCACATAAAGTGATGGTGTGTACGCGGCATAAGAAAAACTTTTTTTTTTTTTTTTTTATTATTTTGTTTGTTTAGCAAAAACTGAAAAACTCAGCGGTGATTAAATACCACGAAAAGAAAGCTCTATCTGTCTCAAAAAAACTCAAAAAATTTAATTTGGGTGCAGTGCTGCATGACCGCTCAATTGTCATTCAAAGTGCGACAGCGTTGAAAGCTGAAAATTGGCCTGTGAAGGAAGGGGGTAAAAGTGCCCAGTACTTAAGTGGTTTAAGTGGTGATAAACCCAAATTCATAGATGTAATAGCTGGATTTGTTTTCTTGTTTAGGCTTTCTTTCCTTTATTTTAACCTGGTGATCTGGCCAGTAAGTCTGCTGTTTTTCAAAAGGTTTTTTCTAGCTGGTTTTAGAGCAGCTAGAAAACAGCGATAATAAATTATAATCACTTGCAGAATTGTGCGATAGTGATTTGTGGGGAAATTCATCATAAAAAAATAAAAGTAATGACAGCGACAATTCTGCAACTGAGCAAATTTCAGTGATTTTGAGTTGATTACATTATTGAATAATTTTTATTATAATTATATTATTATTTGTTATAATTATTTATAATTATTTATTATATTATAATTTATAATTTTGTTTTTAAAAAAATGTCATACCCAGGATGCCTACAAGACTCTTGTTTGGTCAGATTTAAGTGAGTTATTCCTAAAAATTACAGGCCTACAGTATAAAACGCCAAATTTCCTTGCAAATAATGGTACCGCTTTCAGCACCTTTTTTCTGAAAGAATCGTACCGCCAGGGAGGTTAATACAGGAGGTGTGTTACTGGCCAAATCACCAGGTGAAAACAGAGGGGGGAAAAGCCTAAAAAAAAAAAAAACGAATGCAACCACCACATCTAATGATTGGTAAGCTGAAATATATAAAATGTTTGGTTTTGGGTTTAATACCACTTTAAGCGGATCATGCACAGTGGAATCTGTTCATTTAAAAATGCATAATCAGATTCTTAAAGCGTTCTTAATTATGTCGCACATTGGGGTTGATTTACCTTGGTCCTGTTCACACCATTTGAGTTGCGCAGCTCTGGGAAGCCTTGTCCAGTGCAGTTCCAATGCAAAATCTATGAAATTTGCCTTGTTTCCTATGGTGCATACAATGTTTTTTTTTTCCATGCAGGTGGTTTGCAATGCAAACCACTGGATCGTAACACGGCAGGGGGAGAATTAAAGGAGAAGTCCAGTCAAAGCTCGTTTTGCTGTACTTCTCCTATGGATCACAGGAGTGCAATTCGTTTTGCACTCCTTTGACCCATTTTCAGCAGAGAGCGGACTTCAGTCCACTCTATGCTGACGTCACCAATATCAGTCCCGGCACCGCGTCATCCCGACAATGGGAGTCTGTATCTGCCAGGTGCCTGGACTGATGCCAGTCTCAGCTTCTCAGTGAGCCACTGAGAGCCTGAGATGGAAGCTCCGCCTCCTCCACAGCTCAGCACTCCAGTGAGTGAGAAGGGATCAGAGCAGGAGAGCTGCTGACTGACAGTCTACAGCTCTCTGCTCACGGAGCTATGAAAACAGAGCAATCGGCGATGTTTGATCACTCAGTTCTCAGTGTGGTGGCGCTGAGGGACAGATGCAGCATCTTCCCTGCAGCCACTTCTTACTGACACAGGGGATGACAAGACCGAACTCAACCAAACTGGAAATAGGTAAGAACTGTATAGAGATCTTTTTTTTACACAGGTTAGGCAGTATAAGTAGCAGGAAGGGGAAAATACTTTTTAAGACTAGTTATTATCAGGCTGTAAAAAAGATCTCTATACTTTTTAGAACCTCAATGCCAAATCCTTCTGCACAAAACCCTTCCATTTATGGCACACTAATGCTTTTTTCAAATTAAGGTTCTGTCCTGGCTCCTGTATAGGGAGAAACTGGCTCATGAACTCAAGAGGTTAAATTGGTGCATGCATGAAGATAAAAAACCTTCAGTTTGCATTCTTCAATGTCGGAGGTGTGGCGGGAAGCAGCAAGGTGACATCATCTCTCACTGTCCACCGCTCTCCTGCCCTCACTCAGAACTAAATTGACCAGTGCTGCCAGCCTGCCACCAATGCAGCAACAATGCACGTTTGGTGGCACTGGCTGGCATGGCAAGTGACAGACGGCAAATAGTGGCAGGTGACGTGGCAAGCGATCATCCACATCTGGTGACAGGTGATGTGGCAAGTGACAATCCACATCTGGTGGCAGGTGACGTGGCAAGTGGCAATCCACATCTGGTGGCAGGTGACAGGTGACGTGGCAAGTGACAATCCGCATCAGGTGGCAGGTGACGGTGGCAAGTGACAATCCACATCTGGTGGCAGGTGACGTGACAATCTGCAAATGGTGGCAGGTGATGTGGCAATCTGCAAATGGTGGTGACATGGCAAGTGACAATCCACATCAGGTGGCAAGTGACAATCCACATCTGGTGCTAGGCGACAGTGGCAAGTGACAATCCACATCGGGTGGCAAGAGATGTGGTAAGTGACAATCCACATCTGGTGGCAAGTGACAATCCACATCTGGTGCCAGGCGACCGTGGCAAGTATCAAGCTACATCTGGTGACAGGGGATGGTGGCAAGTAACAAGTGATTTTGCATTATGGTGAGTTGAACCACTTTGGTATATATTACAATGTAACAATAGAAACAATGCGCCTCAATCACCCTGACACCATTTCAACCATGGTGCCGTGATGATTGAATACCAATACCAGCCGTTGTCCGTGGAAAATTGCTTAAAACAGAAATTGCGCATTGCTCACGGGACCCACCAACAATCTCTGGAGGAACCCTGGTTGACAAAGGCTGATGTGGTGGAACCCTATGACTCCACAGAACCTTAGTAGAGGAAAGCTGATCCAGTGTCAGTGGTTACTTATCTGAGAGGCAGAAATTGCTCATTGCTCATGGACCCTCCTAACAATCTCTGGAGGAACCCCGGTTGACAAGGTCTGATGTAGATGGACCCTATGATTTCACAGACTCTTAATATAATGGGGCTGATCTAATGACAGTGGTTACCTATTTGAGAGGCAGAAATGTCTCATTCCTCAAGGAACCCCCAACAATTTCTGGAGGAACCCTGGTTGACAAATGCTGATGCAGAGGAACCCTATGTAGGCAAATTAAGGATCCGGATGGCCGCACTCCAAAGAAATTCCTTAATGAAAGAATTAGTCCATACAAAATCAGAATAAACTAAAAACAGCTTACGCGTTTCACACCAATCTCACTGGTGCTTAATCATGGCTACCTATGATTGCACAGGAACCCTATGATTGCACAGAACCTTAATACAGTAGAGAGAAGCTGATCTAGCATCAGTGGTTACTTATCTGAGAGGCAGAAATTGCTTATGGTACCACCTAACAATCTCTAGCGGAACCCTGATTGACAAAGGTTGATGTAGAGGGACCCTATGATTCCATAATACATTAATAGAAAAAGGCTGTTCTAGTGGCAGTGGTCACTTATCTGAGAGTCAGAAATGTACAATTTCTCAAGGGACCTGGGGGAACCCTAGTTAACATAAGCTGAGAAGAAGAACTATAGTATTGAAAAGCTGATCTAGCGTTAGTGGTTACTTATCTGAGAGGCAGAAATTGCTCATGGAACCACTTAACAATCTCTGGATGAACCCTGGTTGACAAAGGGTGATGTAGAGGAACCCTTTGATTCCACAGAACCGTAGTAAAGAAAGACTGATCTAGTGTCAGTGGTTACTTATCTAAGAGGCAGAAATTACTCATTAACCAAGGAACCCCTAGCAATCTCTGGAGGAACCCTGGTTGACAAAGGCTGATGTAGAGGGACCCTATGATTCCACAATACCTTAATAGAAAAAGGCTGTTCTAGTGTCAGTGGGCACTTATCTGAGAGGCAGAAATGCATCATTGCCATAGGTGTGCGCAGCCTATAGCATTAGGGTGTGCACACCAAAGCTCAAACACACATGCGTGTGTAATAAACCATATATGGCAGTGGGAAAGTCAGTAGGGCTTTGTCAGCGGGGCAGAGATCGTGTCAGTAGTTTATCTTTATTTCTATTATTATTATTATTTTTTTACAATTTTATTTTTATTTTTTTTATTTTTTTTAGGAGCCCTGTTTGGGGGCTTTGGTGAAATATCAGTGGTCTAAACAGACCCTTGATATCTAACTTTTGAGGCAGAAAAAGGGACTGAAGACTATGGGCCAGATTCACGGACAAATACGTTGCGCAGAGGCGGCGTAACGTATCCCATTTACGTTACACCGCCGCAAGTTTACAGCGTAAGTGCCTGATTCGCAAAGCTCTTACCTGTAAACTTGCGGCGGTGTAACGTAAATCCACTCGGCGCAAGCCCGTCTAATTCAAATGGGGCGGGCATCATTTAAATTAGGAGCGTTCCCGCGCCGAACGTTCTGCGGATGCTCTGTGTTAAAATTTCCCGACGTGCTTTGCGCGAAATTACGGCGCCCCAACGTTTTTTTTGAACGGCGACATGCGTTATGGCTTTTCGTATTCCCGGACGTCTTACGCAAAAAAAAAAAATCGAAAATTCGACGTGAGAACGACGGCCATACTTTAACATGGCTGATCTAAAGATAAGCCATGTTAAAGCAGGTGTAACTTTGCGATGGGAAAAACCGACTAGCGACGACGTACGAGATTGCGACGAACGCGCCGATCTTCGTGGATCGCCGTAACTAGTCATTTGCATATTCTACGCCGACCGATATGGAATCGCCACTTAGCGGCTGGCCTAGAATTGCATCCTAAGATCCGACGGTGTAAGTCAATTACACCTGTCGGATCTTAGGGCTATCTATGCGTAACTGATTCTATGAATCAGCCGCATAGTTAGGACGGGCGGATCACAGAGATATGACGGCGTATCAGGAGATACGCCATCGTATCTCTTCTGTGAATCTGGCCCAGAGATTCCCCAGTCCTTTTCTCTGCAGCCAGGCAGCAGGGGGGAATTGCATAGTACAGGGTGATTAGGGTGTGCCCAGGCACACCTTACACCCTATGTGCGCACGCCTATGATCATTGCTAACAATTTCTGAAGGAGCCCTAGTTGAAAAAGTCTGATGTAGAGGAATCCTTTGATTGCACAGAACCTTAATAGAGAAAGTGTGTTCTAGTGGCAGTGGTCACTTATCTGAGGGGCAGAAATTCATCATTTCTCAAGGGACCTGGGGGAACCCTAGATGACAAAAGCTGATGTAGAGGAACCCTTTCATTTCACAGTACTATAGTAGAGAAAAGCTGATCTAGTGTCAGTGGTTACTTATCTAAATGGCAAAAATTGTTCAAGAAACCCCATAACAATCTCTGTTGAAACCCTGACAAGGGCTGATGTAGGGGAACCCTATGATTTCACAGAACCTTAGTAGAAAGAGGCTGATCCAGAAAATCATTCAGATTACTTTATTTCCCTTTTAGGCATACAGGTGATATATAAAATAAATGTGCTATATTTAGGTAATAATTATTAATATTTCCAAGCAAAGGGTTGTCTTCTTCCTTTGCAGCAGCCCCATAGAAGAAAACGGTCTGCTGTCATTTTAGTCCTCGGCATCACTCTGCACAGCAGCTAACAAAGCAATATGCTGCAAAGAAAAGGACTCTAAAATCGGATCTGTGCTGACTGCATTTTTTTACACATCACTTTTGTGGTTTAGCTATCCTTTAAAATCCCAATTTCCAGAGCAAGCAATGTGTTATGTGAGAATGTGTCCCCATAAGAGCACATCAATGCTTGGGCTCCCCATCTCATTATTCTTCCCTTTAGCAGAGTCCAGCAATGCAGAGTGTTGGCTAAGCTGCGCCCTGCTCCCTTCACATATTTAAATGTCCCGGCCGGAGCCTGACTATTTGATGTCAGCCAAGCGCGTTTATCAGGTCAGGATGGCACAATAGCCCCTGGGCTGGGGTGTGGCAAGGCGAATTGCCCCATTCTCCTTCCATAGAACACAAGGGCCACTTCAAAACAACACAGAAGAAAAAGCAAGCAAACCTTACCCCTAGCCATGTGCAGAAAGAGATGTGTCATTTTTTTACATTATTCAAACGCGTTGATGGGCTTTTTGGGAGCAGGGAATAATCTGATCTTCCACTCCAGTGAATCGTTTCAAACATGCCCCCAGTTTATTATTTGCTGACCCTTGACATTGCAGGTGCGGAGAAATAGGACTGAATTACCAAGCAAACAGTTATTAGTAAACACATGAGTGGTCGAGGCTTCATTTGGGTCTTATCAGGGCAGATTTGGTGACTTTATTGATGTTTAAACCAAGAGGATCGTCTATGAGAGCTCTTCTATAGGCTGAGATGGGATGCTAAATGTCAGGGATCTAGGGGTCATCACCCATCAAAACACTGTCAACATGCATTTCTTGTTTGATTGCCTCTTTACAATCCCTACCCCTAGCCAATGACCCATGTATGTCCACGTTTGGTTCTAGCCAAGGCTGATGCCCATTCAAGGCACTTTACCCTATGGCATTAACTGCTCCTTGACTCCCACTTTGCATTTAGTCTATGGAAATAAGTGTATTTTACTCACAACCAGTAAACAGCTAGAGGTTCCTGAGCTTTTCAGTATATTTATAAAAATGGATAAGATTTAGAAGGACATGTCCATCCATGCGAACAATGAACAGTTCGTATTGGATTTTCGTTGTGTAAGGCTGGCCATACATTATACAATTTTCTTGTACAATTTTATTTTTGAATTTATCAAAACTATATAATATGAAACTAAACTTAAACACTTTAATCAATGTGTATGCAAGCCCTTGCACTACACAGCTGAAGATAAATCTAAAGGAAATTGAATAAGAAAATCGTATGGCCAGCTTCAGTGATAAAATATGTTTGCCTTTTAAAAAATAAAATATTGACTATATCTGAGCATTTGCATCATTTCAATTTAGTCCGATTTGCATATTTATTGTATTTTGTATATCAAGTCCTATTTACAGATCGGTTCGGTGCTGTCATTAAAATATATATATATATATATATATATATATATATATATATATATATATATATATATATATATATATATATATACATATTAGAAAAGGAAACAATTTCTCCAGGTTTTCACCCCCTTGTATACATTATGCTTATAGTTGGTATAATTGTAAAAAGCACCATAAACAGACCAATCTGTTGAACTATATTGAACTGTTACTGTACTCTTTTGTACTTATTGTAATTTCCCTGTAACTGTATTCTATATTGGGATATGACACCTAAATGGACAGATTGTATTACTGCAATGCTCATGTTGATTACTTTGTTGGTACCTTTTGCAACCTAAATAAAGTCCTTGAACCAAAAAATATAAACAAAAAACAAAAGGAAAAGAACATGAAGTTGTTTCTTATAGCAACCAATCAGGCTTGGCCATTAATGGAAACAAATGACAGCTGGAAATATAATAATTGCTGTAGGAAATGTAATTGTATTGTATCAATTTTCAGGAATCGATTTCTTTCCTTTCAGATACAATTAATGGAGGGAGACAAGATAAGAAATGTGTCACCTGCAGATGAAGAGGTGACAGTGACAAACCCTTTACTGTACTTTGATGTACAGTAGGCACTGCTGACGACTTTAGTACATAGGTAAGGATTCTTTAGTGAGCATTGCCTGCCATCTCATAAAAAAAAATACAGATATTGCAGAAGAACTTATCCAAGTGAGATTTATCACATTGGCTCCTCATTTATATTAGAAGAAATGTGTCGCCTGCAGA